>NC_081419.1:131758336-131923336 GCF_949786415.1 Peromyscus eremicus | reverse complement strand
ACAGCAGAGACTGTAGACATCCACACTGCAGTCTAACCAAAAAGTGAGCTTGCTGTGTGCTGTGAAAGTTGAGTGCTTGCCTTTCAACAGATATGAGGGTGAGACAGTCCAGAGGGAGTCAGGGTGAATGAACAGACACCAGAAGCTCTGTCAGGGCACAGGAGAACCCCCATTTCTTTAATAGGTACCCAGCACCTCGTGTGAGTTGAGCTGGCCAGCTGTCCCCTGTAAGCTGCTTGGGCCCCATTATTCCCTGAGGGGCCCCAGGTCAGCTGTGTCGATGGAAAACAGATGGTTCGGCCAGAGGCTTGGTGGGTCTGGCTATTGGAGGTCCCAGGAAGGCTCCTTGGTCACCAGTGTCCTCTTCCCTCCATCCACTTGGGCCCAGATGAGACCTAGACAAGCATACCAGGAGTTTAAGTCGTGCTTGGGCTAGGAATGAAGTCAGAATGAAGAGCAAGAGATGCAATAGTGAGCTGGGAGTGGCTAGCTGCAGATGGACAGGGTCCTTTCATGAAGTCTGAACATTGTTTTCTTGCCCTGTTCATTGACTACAGGGCCCATTAACGATGGACATGGATGGTCTCTTGTCCCCAGACTGAGAATTTTGGAATGGGATATGTGTGATTCAGTGGTACAGTGCTTGCCTGGTATGCTTGAGCCTCTGGGTTCAAATCCTAACACTACTAAGACACCAAAAAAAAAAAAAAAAAAAAAAAAGAAATTTAAAGACAGTCATAGCAGCGAGTGAAGTCAAACACAGGCTTCTGACCGTGGGGCCTTGTGTGATTTCAACAGTTGTGAAGCCTGCCCAGTGTTCCAACCCCATCACATGCTTATGTGTGAGTTTTTCTGAGGAAAGGGCCTCACTTGGCGAGGCTATGGCCCAGACAGGTTAGACAAGGACTCTGAGGCACAGAGAGGGCTCCATGAGGGGCCCTGGTTCTCAGTCCCACCTCCTCCCACCGTGTAGACTAGAGAACACGGTGCTTGACCACGCTTCACAGTCAGGTAGCTGTGAGGACAGAGAGAAGAAGAGGTGGGTGTCTTCTGCTTCTGCAGGACCTGCTGCCATGGCTGGATGTGAAGGAGTCTGAGGCTGTACCAGGAGGTGGTGGCTGAAGCTGCTGAGTCGGCTGCCCGCTGTGGGGAGGGAGGGAGGCGAGAGGAGGGGACGAAGTCCCTGGGCTTTGATTCGTTGGGTGGCAATGGCAGTGGAGAATCCCACCCCAGACATGGAGAGCTTAAACACAGATGACAGCACGGAGGAGGATTAGAGTGATGACATGTATTTGGGAGTCACTGGCTGGGAACAGCAGTAGCTCCATGGGAATGGATGCCAAGACTCTGCTCTTCTGAACAAAAATTTGTTTGTTTGTTTGTTGAGACAGGTTTTCTCTATGTAGCCCTGGTTATCCTGGAACTCAGTCTGTAGACCAGGCTGGCCTCCAACTCAGAGATCCACCTGCCCCTGCCTCCCAAGGGCAGGAACTAAAGGCTTGTACCACCACTGCCTGGCATTCTGGGTAAATTCTTTAACCGCTCTGGTACCCCAAGTTCCCACATGTACGTGGAGGTGAGAGTATCCTTACCACAGCTCTCACAATGAGAGGCTAGAAGGCACACACTTGGCACATTCCAGGACCATTAACCCAGGATGAAGACTGGTATCATGGGCTTCTGCCAGTGTATGTGGAATGCCCCCACCATGTGTCAGGAAGGGCTTTGGGTGTTTGGATGCCTCCATTATCTGTTTCTGGAAGTTGGTAAGTGCTGCACCATGGAAACAGTGCAGGGTATTACATTGGAAGGAGCAATGTAATATCAAATATTGGGGGAACCCCCTGACAAAGTGACATTTGAGCAAGATGTGGGAGGTAAGAAAGGGTATCCAACAGCTGCCTGTGGGAGGAAGCTACTAGGCAGAGGGAAGAACCAGCACAAACCTCTGAGGTAAGGTCAGAGAGGAAGGGAGTGGGGAAGTCTTTACAGCAGTGGAGACTGGTCCTCCACACACCAGACAGGCAGCTGTCCACCAGGGGACAGTGTAGGAGCTAGTGACATTGTGAGGGAATGTGTGTTGATATGAGCACAACCATGTAAAGGACTCCAATGCCACAGATCCATGGAAGTGTCCTCCCCCACCACCAGTGGGGTGAGGCTCAGAGGGATGGCAAAAATCTTCCTCTGGTCTGAGTGTAAACGTTCACAGTGTGCAGAAAATGTCCACCACAGCTCTCTTTCCCCAGACGTCTATGGCCTGAAGACTACTCCCTTACAGAGACTGCACCTATGAGTTTATCTAAACCTGCCTCTTCGTCCAGCTGTATACCAAGGCAGCATGCTCCAATGAGTCAGCTGCTGAGGCTTTGGGCAGGCCTAGGGCCTTCTTGAAGCCTCCTATTCCCACAAAGGCCTTACCTGGTAGAGCAGGCTCACCAGTGGAGGCTGTCCTCATGGTCACAGAATGTCTCCTCCTCACAGCCAGACTCAGCTGGTCCTTTGCTCCAGGGCTCCCAGTTGAAACATAAATCTGAATCATCTTCCTTTGAATCTGTGGAGACCAGAGACAAGGCTTCTGGGGTAGACTCAGCCTATAGTGCTCCCCAGCTCCAGAGGAGTCACCTGCAAGTGTGAACCCACCTGGTCTCAAATAAACACGCAGAGGCTTAATATTACTTATAAATGCTTGGCCGATAGCTCGAGCTTGTTACTAGCTAACTCTTACACTTAAATTAACCCATATTTCTATTTATGCTTTGCCACGTAGCTCATGGCTTGTTACCTCATTTTTTACACATCCTGCTTGCTCAGTAGCTGGCTGGCATCTCTCTCAACTCCCCTGACTCCACCCTTCCTCCTCCCATCATTCTGCGTCAGGCTGTCTCACTCAATCTCCTCTTGGCCTGCTATCAGCCAATTAGTTTATTATTATTAACAATGAGCATACTCCTCAGCATGCCAGGCCTGGGGGCCCTGGGGCCCTCTATGAGGCCAGAAGTGGAGGGGCCAGCACTGAGACTTCATGGCCTTGGATGGAGAACAAGGAGGAATCTAGAAAGAGGATCCAGAAGGACCCAGGTGGTGTGAGATAGCCCGCTGCTGCAGTCTGAAGGGGAAATGAATGGCCTGCACAGGATCACATGACTCTTGGTCCCCAGCTAGTGGTATTGCTTTGGAAGGCTTTAGAAACTGCAGGAGGTGGTGCCTCACCAGAGTGGGAAGCTGGGACCACCTGAAGTGTTACAGTCGTTCCTTTTACCTCTTCTCTGCTTCCTGACCAAGAATGGGATGTGAGCAATATCTCAGGCTCCGCCACACATTCCGCCATTATAGTCCCTTCTTAAACCAGGAGCCAAGATGTCAGTTTGTTTTTTTCTGTCATAGTCATAAGAACGGTAACTAATGTACCTGCTGTATTGGGAATTGTCCCACTGAAGGGACACCAAGTCACTGACCTGTCCACCATTCATCTTCTAGGCCAGTCATTACCAAATATCTGTGATTTCTACTGCTTGGTGTTGAACACACATGTGAATGAAAGAATTCCTAAAAGCACACACATCTATCATGAGAGGCCTGGGTGACTCAATTACCACACTCACTTCACGGGAGACCTGGTCTAGCCACTCAGTGGCACACCTGAAGCTGATGAATGATTGATGTTTACCTGTATCTTTCAGCTTGCATGATGCTAAAACCCCACAGGCCTGGGGTTCCTGAGGCTGCAGGCCACCAACCACCTGGGGCCAGATCCCAGCACAAGGGCGGAACACACAGAGAAACTAAGAGCAGACAGAGATGCCAGGGTGCTGTCACTTCTGACTGGCCAACGTCACTGAAGATCAAAGGGCTTATTTCAAAGGTGGAGGTAAGATGTCATCTCCAGAGAAGCCACTCAAAGTCACTGCAATACCCCCTTGACCCCCTTCCACAGTGACAAAACCCAGCATTGACTCAGCCAGCACTGACTGAGCCTACAAGCATCTACTATGTACCATGTACACAGGTCTTTGGCTCCCTGCACCAAGAGCTCGAGACCTCTTAGAACCTTTCTTTAGTCTGAAAGATGTGTGCGTGGGGGGTGGGGGTGATTACCTTCACTTTGTGGTGGGGGTGATTGCCTTCATTTTGTGGTGGGGAACTGAGGCTGGGGCAGCTCTGGTCTAAAGCCACACAGCCAGTAGATGCAGTACCAGGATTTGAAGTCTGCACTGATAACACCGCACAGGCTGTGACCCTGGGAAAGGCTTCTCCTTTCCAAGCCTCAGTTTCCCCACCTGGGCAATATGGACTCTTTCACAGAGTTCTTCTCAGGATTGGAGGGAGATGGTATGCATCACCCATTTGGTATAACTCCTAAATGTTCAAAAGAGGTTAACTTTATTATAATCTATCAAGGAACAAGACTGATACTAGACTCCAGAGGGATAGGGTTTTGGTTTTGAGAGTCTCATGTATCCCAGACTTCAAACTTGCTATGTAGCTGAGGATGACCTGATCCCCTTGTCTTTACCTCCTAAGTGCTGAGATTACACCATGCCCTACCATGCTGGAGATCAAACCATGGCTCCCTGCATGCTGTGCAGGCACTCTATCAGCTTACATCCCCAGCCAGAGATCACTTCCACAGCTAGCACATAACAAGCCTTTGACTCCCCTAGCTGCCAGGCCTAATGCCTGGGCTGGGTCCCAAGGGAGGGCTCTATCTCACCCTGAAATTGAGGTGAATTAAGCTTAAAACATGTTTTTCAGAAACCCAAACCCGCGGGGGGCCCCCCCGCCCCCTGCACGCCCCCCCCCCCCCCCCCCCCGCAGCTCTCGCCAGGAAATTGCAGTAGGACTATTAGCAGGCCCACCAAGAGGGATCGCGGGGCAGGTCATGCAGGGTGCTACTCATGTTGCCTCAGTAACTTGTGACCAGAGCTGGCAGCAAGCTGGGCACAGTGTTGCCCAGTCGGTCTGAGGTCACAGAGCTGAGAAACAGGGAAAGAAAAGCCTCTGAATTAAGAGGGGTCTTCAAGGAGACGACAGTGTTGTGCCTCTTGCCATATCCCACCCTATCTGCCCCCTAGCCTCTTTCATGGTCAGTTATGTCTGGGCCTTGAGCTCAGTGGTTCTCAACCTTCCTAACACTGCGACCCTTTGATACAGTTCCTCATGTGCTGACCCCCAACCATAACATTATTTTCGTTCCTACTTCATCACTGTAATTTTGCTACTGTTACGAACTGGAATATAAATATCTGATATGCAGGATATCTGACATGTGACCCCTGGGAAAGAACCTTTTGACAACCCCCCCAAGGGTCAAGACCCACAGGTTGAGAACCGCTGCTTTAGCTTCTCTTGATAGTGTGCTGAGGTCAGGACCAATCTCAATAAGCTTCCATGATCCTGTGTTCAAGAGAAGGCCAGTTCTTCTGTGAGTTCAGTCCGGCCAAAAACCAGGATAGTGTGTGAGCACCCCAAAACAGCGAAGGCGCTATGTCCCTGTTCAAGCTGTTTCCAAAAGCACACGGGAGGGTCTGAGTGAAGCTGAGAGCCAGCCCGAGCTCTGCTCGGTGCCTTTGCACAGAAAGGGGCGCCATTTTCCAATTCAGCAGTCAAGTCTATGTACTAGCAGTGGCTCTGAGGGGCTGCAGACGAGCATCTGCTTCAGTCAAACTTGGGGACTCTGCTAAGAAACTCCCAACTGCCGGCATGATGGTGCATACCTTTAATCCCAGTACTCAGGAGGCAGAAGCAGGTGGACCTGAGTCTAAGACCAGCCTGGCCTACATAGTGAGTTCCAGAATAGCCAGGGCTATCTAATAAGACCCTACCTCAAAACAAACAAACAAACAACCCCCAAAACAAAACTGAAAAAAAAATGATAGGAAGGAAGGAAAGGAGGGAGGGAGGGAGGAAAAAACTCTTTTCAACTGGAGCTGCATTTAAAATGCTGTTCAGCCCCCTTCTGTAGTCGTTCAGGGCACTCTATCCTGTTTAGGCCCCTGCCCAGCTCCAAAATTAAGAGCCCAGCCTGGACCAGCTCACCTTGACTAAGTAAGAAGTGTAACCAGACGATCATCAAGAGGAGCAGCACACTCACGGGCAGGCAGAGCCAGAACACCAGGAAAGAGAGCGTGAGGTCGTTCACCAGCGGCGCCAGAGGGTACCTCATTGTGCACCTGCAGCCATGCGGGGCCACCTGGATTGAGCAGGCAGGCTGCCCGAGGACCTGGCAGCTTGGCCAGGCTCTGCTTTTGGCCCAATTGTGACTTAACAGTGAGTGTGATGTAACAAGGAAGTCACAGAAAGAGCCTGCAGCAGAAGGCTGAAGGAGACACACTGGTTTCTGAGAAGAGTGGCCAGGGCTGTGGGCTCAGCAGTCACTGGGCTCATGTGACCCTCTGCTCTTATGGAAGGGAACTGAGGAATTCTAAAGTCAAGAGAAACAGTCAGGACAAATGTCAGCCAATGTAAGGTACTTGCCTACCCATGGTTAATGTGGCCAGGAACCAGCCAGGTCCCTGGGTCCTGCCTTCCAGTAGCACATACCCACACACACTGCCACATTTGTGGGGCAGGGGACGGACCGCAGGGAATGGAAAGAGCTCAGTGCTGAAAGGTAGGAGGCTGGGTAGTTCCAGCAACAGTTGCTGTACAGGAAAGGCAGGTCCAGCATTGCCACATTGCCCACCCCCACAACAGCCCAAAGTCTGCCTTTTATGTGGAGTCTCCCAAGTTTAAAATAGGAGATGGGGGTGGGGTAACACACCTGTCCCTCAAGTATGAGGCCCAGAGTTGGGATCTCCAGAATCCACATAAAGTTAGGTGGGTTTGTCAGCCTGCCTGTAATCCCAGCAGAGGCAGAAAACCCTAGAGCCAAGCTGGCTAGCCAGGATAGCTGAAATGGCAAGCTCCATTCAGCAAGAGACCCTGTCTCAAAATTGATGAGGAAAACACCTTGGGTGCACCCACCCCCCATACACCAACAGATGGGATCAAACTTGGTTAGAAAGAACATTGTAGGCTAAATCTGTCAGGTCACTCACTGAGCGGCTGCTTAGAACTTTTAACAATAATTAATGTTGAAGCTTCTCCCACTTACCCTTTTGAGAGTTTTAGCAAGGGACTTCTAAAAGCTTGCCCCCTTATCTCAGTGGGCAAGACAATTTGTATCACCCTTCTTTCTCTCACCCGGCCTGTATTTACTAATACTTGTGGCAGGAAGTAGACATTGGAGGTCGGGGGAAGTCTGTAATAGCCTGGCTGGTGCACAATCTTCAAAAGATGAATGGGGCCGGGAGGCACATTAAACATGCCAGTTCCTAAGCTCACCCTCATTCACCGAGGCTGCGCCCCTGAGGGTGTCAGGTCTGAGGGAAGGCAGGCTTGACTTGGGAGAACACAGCATTTCACAGCTGAAGAGCACAGGCTGAAGTCAGGATCATTCTAGACTGGAAAGCTGATGCATCCAAACTGGGTTAGAGGGCGAGTCATGGAGGAAGACACTAGTCTATGGAGAAGGGGAACCAGGCCAGACTGAGTGGACCCACAGAAGGGGTCTGGGCAAACACTATTAAACATGCACCAAAGAGCAGGATGCAGGCATGGACAATGCAGGCCCAGAGGCCAGAAAAGGGGCAGTCAGGACTGGGATTTCTAGGTGCTGGGTCAGTAAGGAGTTGTCAGAGAGCTGAGCTACACAGGTGGAAAAACTTGAACGCTTATATTTTTGGCTAGCTATGAAACTTTCAGACACCAAAATGGGGCCACTGAAGTCAGCTTCTGCCAATGGGCCAAGCTGGAGTCCTGTGACTGGCAGGTAGAGCTGGGTAAGAGGTGGGGAAGGTGGCTCTGGGTCCCAGGCAGTTCAGATCCAGCAAGAGAGTTTTGTGGGGTTGGTGCCTCGTTGGAGGGGTGGCTCTGGGTGGACACAGGCGTTCTAACAGCTCTCACTTCTGTTTCCAAGATTCACCAGCCCATCACCTGTGACCCAGACTCACGGCCCCAACATGCTTCCTGTAAGATCCTCTGCAGCCAACCTCTGCAAAGGGGCAGTGAGGGCATGGGTGACCTCTGTGCCTTCCCCCTCTGGAAATGCCCCTACTTACCCTAGGATTCACTCACTCCCAACTTCCAGCCTTTGTATCTTAATGCTACACAGATCCTGCCAGCATTAGAAGGGCATTCCCTTTTCTCTTAAAATTAGCCTAATGTTGAATATTTCAGGAAAACTAAAAAGCCAGAGTGAAAACCTAGATTAGTTAAAACTGAGCTGACCCTCCTTGAGAGTCACTTAAGAGTGACCATGCAGGAGCCAGCCCCGTGGCCTGTAACCAAAAGGACACACCAAGTTATTAGATAAGAAGCTCCTTAAAATTTAATTGACTGCATGTATTACATTCAATATCCTGTGGGTTTCTTGTGGACGGAGGACAGGCATAAATACGAACAGCTCTGCACCTTCTTCCCAGGCTGACGCAGATTCAACACAGGCAGCGAGGGACACAGGCACACTTTCATATTTACATCTCCTTTACTTTACAGATCAGTGGCAGAAATATTTACAGAAAATACAATAGGAAAAAGATCCCATCTTGGCAATATACCGAAATTCATACAAATTGTAAATATGGTTTCGAGCAAATAATGGTACTTAATTTTTAGCCACAGCTGCCAAGCCCTTCAGAGGAAGATGCCTTGGTCACTGTGGGGACAAAGAACTTGATTTGCTTCAACAAATAGGTATTGGGCGCCTACTGTATGCAAGGCACTGTGGAATCCCAAATTACACATTTTCCCTCATCATTAGCAAACCTGTCTGAAGAACAAGGGTGGCTATTCTGAGAAAACCCTACACAGTGCATGGCTCTGCCAGCAGCGAGACCAGTGACTCCACTGTCCAGGTGGACTCCTCAGGAAGAGGGGATGTCAGGGAGTGCTGGGAACAGACCAGTGGATGCCAATGGTCACTGTTAACACAGAAGGTCCGGCCTCAACAGGCTTTAAATAATAAGGGACAACTGTTGCCAGGAGAGTGTCAAATGACCTCCAAGACAGTTGTCACCGTCTACCCAGCTGTGCCCAAGGCTGATGCTGGGGGGGGGGGGAAGGGGGGGTGCTCCACTTTTCAATAGGAATACACCCTGGAAAACTCATCACTGTAGAGGTCAGTCTGCAGAACCTGATTCTTCCCTAGCTCAGACAGGAAGCTGTTCTTCCAGGCTGTCCTACTACCTATGAGCCAGACACCAACAGGGCCAGCCAAAGTGTAGGTATTTTTATAGGTGAGCCCAGAGATGGAGTTACCCTAAAACCGGGGAGCTGGAAGAGGGAGATGCTCAGATACACATGTGCATGGCACATGCATCTGCACAGCTGGGGGAGGGGCGGCCCTACTACTGTAACTATTCTTTTCAAGGGGCCAGAGCCCAGGTCTTAGAGGAAACTCTAGACAAACAAGAAAGGTGGCTGCCAGGTTCAAAGAGGCAAGAGTCCTGTGTCTTGTGCTCCCAGTCAAAGGAGCAACCCCCTTCCCATCCCAGCTTCACAAGTGAACAGGAGGGGCCACCAGCCTAAACAACCTTAAGAAATGTTCTCCTCTTTGAGATTGCCTGGCCATCCAAGTACAGCAACTGAACAGTTTAAGCCACAGTCCAGACTGGTTCCAGTGTTTCCCCGAGTGTCTGAACCTAGGCGGCAAATGTACCAAGTGAACGACTAAGACTACTGTAGGTATGAAATACGTTCCTCTGACAAGATTCTGTTCAAAGTGATCTAAGCGCAGGCGGGAGGGTGAACTCAGCAGGATTCCAAACCACACTCTGAGGCCCAAGGCTCTTACCACACTCCTTTGGTGGGCAGATGGTGTGTGGAACAGAGGGGACCAGTGAGGGGGTGCATCCCAAGTTCTGATGGCTGTGCACACTAGGACTTCTCTGCCTTAGGGGTGTATAGCCCTCCTTCCTTGGGGAACTACCACGTACCCCAGATTTCAAACTGCATCTGCCGTGGTTTTTCTCTTACCAAAGTCATCAGAATTACAAAGAGTTAGAAACTAGAGCCAACCGAAGGGGAAGGGCCAGTAAGCTCCCCCCAACACACATATCCTATACATTATCGTTCTAGTATCATTTAAACAATCTCCAAATTAAAAGTTTTTCAGAAGAATCACAAGAAGGAAGTACATCTTTATATGAGTTATTTGTAGCCTCTGGAATGTTCTAAATTGCATGTGTATGTATAGATTCTTTGTTCACCTCGGATAGAACAAGAACCCATTTTTCCCATGAAGTGTCAATCTGGAAGCATCTTAAAAGTTGTTCAATTTCACCTCTTCTGAGTTACTAAAATATTTTTAGGGCAAAACTCACTACTAATTTTTACCATTCCTCACCCCATGTTATTGCCTAGAAACCTTAGATTATTGCCTAACTTAAAAACAAACCAAAGACAGAGCACTGTGTGCCTTGAGTGGAAACTGGGCTCACAGCAGGGGTTAGAGGATGACATGAGGGACAAGCATGACAAGGGGGTGTCTGTACCTGAGCTGAGAAAAAAGGGGTGGTGGTGAACCAGACCATGGATGCTCCACCCACAGTTCTTGCTCCGAGACGGCAGAGCACACACTTCTAGAATGGAGTACCTGCACAAGGCAGGTCCAATACTGCCCCTAATAGCCTAGGAAAAGAACAGACCCTCAACCCAAACCGTGGACCCCTGACCTACAGACTGCAATGACAACAGAGGGCCACTGGGAGCACCCCTCTTCAACTAGGCTGTCACTTGTTTTCTAAGACAAATCATCTTACTGAAGGAGAAAGAACATAACAATAGGTATATACTGAGTACTGTAACAGGAGTCCTTCTAAAACAGTTTGGTTCTGGCCCCCTCCTATGCTTTGTCCTTGGCAGAAGAGACGTATTCAGGTGACAGAAATATTCCAGAGTCCTGGCAGGGACTTGTACCTTCATCTGGCTAAGGCCAGGAAAGGTAACAGCAGCTGCCACCTAAGGAAATGACAAGTTCTGTGGACTGTGAACCAGGTGCTCTCTAAAAGAGCTGACTGAGTGGCGGTGGGACACTTGTTCCTGAACCACGAACAGAACCCTCCCTCAACTACAGCAGCTTGCTGCTTGGTCCCGAAATAAATGATGGATGAAGCCAACTAACTTCCAGCCCCTGTTGTGAACTCACATTTCTTGGTATTTAAGGGAGGAACCATGTCTAACCTATCATCATGCCATCAAACTGAACAGTAATGGAGAAAGGAGGCACCACTGCTCGCTCACAGCTTTTAACCCCAAACATGACTACTATGCCATGAGAGAACACAGCTGTGCCTCCATTTCCATCTGTCTGCTAAGAAGCTGAAGCCATGTGACAGATCTCCACGGCAATGAGAGGGACAACTTGCTTAAATATGGAGAAAAAATAGGAAATATTTTAATGTCAGACTTATCTGAGCAAAACTCATTTATGTTTTACCCTGTCAGTGTGACAGGCGACAAATGGATCAAAATGTGAGGACAAAGCTGCAGCCTCTTTCCTTCATGGTGTCAACTTGAGCCTTAAAAAGTTTTAGAAGATTCTGAGACTGATTTTAATTTTGAATACACCCTCCTAAAAAGCGAGGTATAAACTATCTTCAGCTCCTAACTTGCAAGCCTGGTGACACTACCAATGCATGTATGTAACTGATGCATAAAAGCCTTTATCCTCAAAAGGCTTGTATTTTACTAAAACTGTCACTTTAAAAGAAAGTTTATGGCTAAAATGCTTGTTGTCGTTTTCAGCAGGAGTGTGACTGTGTGAGGTCCATTCATCAGAAGCTGGCGCTCCTCCAGCCAGTGGCTTCCCATCGTGTTTCTTCTGGTGATTCAACAGTGAGTTCTTGGGAGTGATTCCTTTATTTTTCAGGACTGTCTTGCTTTGATGTCAGAGCCCATACTGCAGTCCACTGCCCTGGACAAACTGTGCTCTAAGAACTGCAGTTTTTCAGTCCAGCCTCTTGGAAAAGAGCAGTATAAAACTCTGGCTCCAACTGCTTATTCCGGTACTTGTTGACAATGTCAGTGATTTTCTGTTTCCGACGGACATGTGGTGGACTGTAGGAATCACTCTCCAGCCTCTTTCTTCTACAAATGTTTATTACGGTCTGCCGCACCAGAAAGCCTTGAAAACAGATAAGAACACCTGTCAGTAAGCTAACGGGTGAGCTGTGTTCAGGGAACCCATTTTCTGAATCCTGCAACTCTTTCACTGCAGTCCCATGATTTCCCACCTCAGAGACAGACAGGGCACCAAGACCAAACTGCTGAGAGACGTTAGCACAGGACCAGAGTCAAAGCCTGCTCTTCCACGGCCCCTTGGCTCTGTGCCAGAACAGCTGTTTTCCTCTGTAGTTAGTCACTCAGTGAAGGCCCACTCATATCACCAGATTAAAGCTTAGAGATGACAATACTACCCCCTCCCCACTCCCTTCTTACATGGGCAGCAGCATTTTCTACAGGCAGCGACTATTAAGTATTAAGACCATTTCCTTACTTATTTGTGGTTTATGAAATTGTTAAAGGCAGCAGTCAGTGGTATAACCGCTGTTGTTCTATGCTACAATAAATAACCTCCCACCCCACCCACACCCATACAGGGAGCCCTCTCTAAATTCAGTGAGTCACACAAGACATGAAAGGTTGGCAAAGCCTCAGCAGAACAAAGGGGAATGAGGCAAGGTACTGTGAAGTGAAAATACATGTATGAGATTGTTAAAGAATAAGAATAAACTAAAACTTAAAGGTGAGGAAAAAAAGAAAGCCAGGACCACAGCCCTTCGGCATACAAAGCCCTTACCAAGTGCTCGCCGGCTGACTATCATCCCATCAACAAGGGGGATGACCATGTTAAATTTTCCAGTGGCTCCTTGGATTTTTATCCGGAACAATCCAGTGTTTAAAGGGTGGATGAAGATTACTGGGACTTCTTTTTCAAGAGTTGTAGATCTTAGGAAAGAAAGTCTTTTTAGTTCAGTCACAAGAATCTTTCCTATGAGATCTAACAACACATACCAGGGCCTGGGGAGCAGAATCTGCCCAGAGTCCTCTTCCTGGAACCTGTGCTGCCTCAGCCTGGAACCTGGCTGTAAGCACTTATTCCTGGGATTAGGCTTTTAAGTAAGAAATAGTCTGAAAAAAATTCTTAGAAGACCACTTCTAAGGATGTGGCCTAGAAAGACCAAGCAAGTATACTGCAGAGGGCTAAACATCTGGCTGCCAAATACATGACTTTCGCTCAGTCTATTGTTGCAGAAGTGGAAGCATGACTGTTACAGCGTCAAGGCAGAGTCCAGAGTACAAGCAGGAACATCGAAAGCCCAATGTGGGATATATATATATATATATATATATATATATATATATATATATACACACACACACACACACATAATTTTTTAACAAGATGGGGTTGGGATAAATCTGGAAAACAGTATGCTAAGAGAATTAAGTCAGGCATAAGAAGATAAATTCTACATAACAGCACTCCTCTGAAGAACATAAAGTCAGAGAGTACAACATGCTTAAAGATGGAAACAGGAAGGTTTTTATTGGAGGAATACAAAATGTCAGTTATGCAGAATAAGTAAGTCCTAGAAATCAAGTGTCCACTGTACCAAGTAAGGCTATAATACAGTCTTGTATTAAAAATCTAAGAAAGCAGAGCAAATAACTAACAACAACAACAATAATAAATGATAGATACCATGAATGGTAGAAGACTTCGGGAGGTGATATGTATGTTTACAGAATATACTGTGGTGATGGTTTTATGTGTATAATATACCTCCAAACTTAACAGATTAAATTTGCCAAATATGTAGAACTTTTTTATAACAACTGTATTTCAATTAAGGTAAATTTTTAATTTTGTTTTTTTCTAAGCGTCTCATATGCCGGCTTTTCCCCTCTCCAGAGCTCCTGGGAAGACTGAGAACTGACTGGGAGATAAATGGAATAGCTAACAGCTGTATTCACTAGTCTATCAAATGTTCAAACATGGAAAACAGAGCCACAAGTATGCCATCTTGCCAGCCCTTTGACTCTTTATTTAAAAATTTTAATTTGTTTATTTTTATTTGTATGAGTATTTTGCCTGCATGTATGTGCACACATGTGCCTGGTGCCCTCAGAGGTCAGATGAGGTAGGTGGATCCCCTGGAACTGGAGTCACAGGTAGTTGTAAGCCACCATATGGGGGCTGACAACAAAAACTTGTTCTGCAAAAACAAGTGTTCTTAACTACTGAGCCACCTCACCAGCTCCTAGTTTTTTGCCTTTACCACTGCTTGATTATAATTCTTTATTCTTTATCAAGCTGTAACCAACAGATAAAAACAGACATGCTGATGAACTCAAGCAAATAAACGGCCATACCTCAGAGAAGTGCTACTATTTGCAGTAGTTTCCACACCAGTGCTGATCTCTGTCATCAGATCTGAGAGGGGAAAGTTTTCTGGAAGAAAAGAACATTATAGTTACCACCACTTGATTTTCCCAAATTCATTTCCTAACCTCTTCACAGGCAGCAACAAGTACCATCTGCGCTACACCACAGGGTAGAATCCTAATGACTCCCCACATAAAAGCAATTGTCTTTCACAATATGTTTGGCTGAGTTCACCTAAAGCGAAGGGCTTTCAGAGAATATGATCTGTGGCTGTGAGGGCTTGGTTAGTAGCAGCTGTGACACTTTCCTATAAACGCTGAGCTGGACAGGGTTCTAGGCCAAGCATGCATTTCTGATGTTCTTAAGTCACATAGACAAAAAATCCTAAGAAACTTTTCATGCAGAACTTTTAAGGACAAAGGAAGCAATCATATAAAAATGAGACCACCTGTGCACATGGAAAAGGTGGCCCAGAGCCCCTGGGAAGACTGGGAACACTGCTAGGAGACCAAAGAAACAGCTAACAGCTTTGTATCTATTACTCTATCAAAACTAGAAAACAGGGCCATCATGCCCAGTTAACAGGTTTCTTGAAAATGGGTAGAAAGGCTGGAATACAAACCCAGGTTTATGAACTGCAAGTCTCTGTAGTCACCCTTTTCAGACATTTGGCAAGTCACTGTCATCTTAATCATTCTTAGAGAAACCCTCTTTCCTCATACAGTACCTATATCATCATAACGTTCCACCCAGACTACAGACACTCTTGTCTCAGGTCCAAGGGGAGGCACAGGACGACCCTGAGGCAGCTTCTTCATTCTGGAACTGGGACTGAGCTATATGAAAAAGAGAAGAGAAAGAATTTTTTTCTTTTTCTTTTCTTTTCTTTTTTTTGGTTTTTTCGAGACAGGGTTTCTCCGTGTAGTTTTGGTGCCTGTCCTAGATCTCGCTCTGTAGACCAGGTTGGCCTCAAACTCACAGAGATCCGCCTGCCTCTGCACATCATCTGTCTGGCACATGTTATATTTTAACAAAGGTTTAAAAAAGGACTGAATCTTTCTGTGGCCAGAAAGCTGTATGCTTCCCAAGAAATACCAGTACTGCCAGGTGGTGATGGTACATGCCTTTAATCCCAGCACTCAGGAGGCAGAGACAGATGGATTTCTGTAAGTTTGAGGCCAGCCTGGCCTACGGAGTGAGTTCCAGGACAGCCAAGACTGTTATAATAGAGAAACCTTGTCTCAGAAAACAAACAAACCAACAAAAAACAACCAAAAAGAAATACCACTACTTTGTCTGGGGATCTTAGTCTCTAAAATGCAACATCAGATAGTTATTCCTAGTCCCCAGATGAAATGTTCCAATAGCAACCTATACCTGATTTTCCTTATATTGTCTGCAAAAGACAAGAGTTCACTAGACTTTTCGGCAAGCTCATGCACACATTTGTCTTTTCTGCCACTCAACTGGCTTATTTTTAATGAACTATTTTGGGTATGTGTCTTAAGTCAATATTTTAAGGTGCATTTATTATTATGTATGATGTTCTATAGTACATACATTTTACTATTTAATTATCCCTAAGCCAGTGGCCACTGGGATCTTTTACTTTTACTCCCCACTTCTGTTAGTTCCTTTTGTTGCTCCACATAATTTCATGTCTACTTTCTTTTTATATATACATACATAATTTTATGTGACTATACAAAATCCAGAACCCACAAAAAGAACATGTTTTTCTGAGACTAGCTTAGTTCTTTTAGTTGCAGCCATTTTTTTTTTCTTTTAAAAGATTTATTTATTTATGTATCTGTGTGTTTGCATATGTGGGTGCTCAAGGATGACAGAAGAGTGTAGTAGTATTTGCTCCACCCATGACCTTGGGCTATATGGGCCTGAAGGAGGCGGTGCTTCCTGCTGTTGTATGTGACCTCTTAAAGGAAAGGGGGAGGGTCGCGAGCCCCTTCTCCCTTCTGCCTCCTTCCTGGTGTGATCCAACTGCCAGGTGGATTCGCTCCCGGTCGAAGATGACTTCAGCAGTCTATTCCATTCTGTATTGAGTATTGTGAGTGTATTTCCTCAATTTACCCTAACAAATTTCCCTAATACTCCGAACTTAAATGTGGATTTATCGCATTAGAAGAGGGCACTGGATTCCCTGGAGCTGGGGTGATAGGCTGTTGTGAGGCACCCAACATGGATGCTGGGAACCAAAGCCAATCCTCGCAAGAGCAGTAACTGCTTTCATCTCTGAGCTTTCTCTTCAGTCCCTATTCAGGGCTTTTCTCATGAAGGGATTCAGATCTTGTCATAAGGCTTTTCTCAATCTATTGAGATGATCGTCTGATTTCTACCCTTGAGAAAATGTTTATGTAGTATATTTTTACATTTATTGATTTTTGTATGTAGAACCATAGCTAAGTCTCTAGAATAAAGACAACCTGATCAAGATCAATGATCTTTTCAATGCAGTCTTGATTTGGATATGCAAATATTTTGTTGAGAATTTTTGCAGCTATGTAGCTTGGTGTATACTCTTTCTTTTGTTGTGTCTGTGTCTTGTTTTGGTATCAGAATGCTGGTTTCAGAGAAGACTCTGAGAGTGCTCTGTCCTTTCCTGTTGTTAGCAGCTGAGAAGCACTGATGTTAGTTCTTTCAAAGTCAGTGTTTTCAGCAGTGAAGCTAATCCAGGATGGCTCTCTTTTAGGAAAGATTTTTTTTAAGTCCTTCAACAATGTTGCTTGTTATAAATCTATTAAAATGATCTCACCTTGATTTAATTTTGGTATGCCCTATGTACCTAGAAAACTGTCCATGTTTTTTTAGATTTTCTGTGTAATACACATTTTTAAGGCATGTCCTGACGATTTTCTGAATTTCATTGTTATCTGTTCAAAACCATCTGCTTTGCTTTCGTTTCTAGTTTTATTCATTTGTGACTTCTCTTTCTTTCTCCTTTCTTTTTCCTTTTTGTTTTTCCAGACAGGGTTTCTCTGTGTAGCTCTGGCTGTCCTGGAACTCATTCTGTAGACCAGGCTGGCCTCAAACTCAGAGATCCACCTGCCTCTGCCTCCCTAGTGCTGAGATTAAAGGTGTGTGCCACCACACCTGGCTTTCTTTCTTTCAGTTCGCTTGGCTGAAAGTTTGTCCATCTTGTGAAAGAACCAACTCTTGATTGCAGTGATTCCTTATACTGTTTTTCTGTTTCCATTTCACTAATTTTTGCTCTCATCTTAATTTTTCTGTCTAAAGACTGTAGGTCTGGTCTCTTCTCATTGTTCCAGGATCTCAAGGGGAAGGGTCAGTTTATCTGAAATCAATCTGATTTATCCTATGTGGGCACTTACCGCTATAATCCTCTTAGGCCTGCTTTCATTGTATCCCATATTTTTGGTATTTGTGTTTTCATTTTCATTTGCTATTAGGGATTTTTGTATTTCCTTATTTCTTCAGTGACTTATTCATTATTCAATTGCCATTAGTATTTTATACCTGTTAAAACTTGCTTTATATCCTATTGGATGATCTGTTTTCCTGTTTATTTTTTTGTTGGGATGACCTGTCAAATGGTGAATATTGGATACTTTTACTATGCTAGGGTTAATGTGTGAATTTACATTTAGTAGTATTTGCTTTATGAAACTGTGTGCATGTATTTTCAATGTATGTTTTAGAATTACAATGTCCCCTTAATGGACTGTTCCCTTGAAGAGTATGAAGGGAGTCTTCTGACTAATTTTGGTTTGAAGTGTATTTTTATCAGATTTAGAACAACAAAGGCTTGTTTCTTCATTCCATTTGAGTGGATTACCTTTCTCCATCCTTTAACCCTAAGGAAGTTAGTTTTATCTGTCTTTTGTGGTGTGTTTCTTGGTGGCACAAAATTCCCTCTTTAAAATTCAATCTGTTTGTGTTTTGATTGGAGAAATGAAACCACAATACTATTGAAGAGTATTATTAATAGGACAGTATTAACTCTGAAGAGTATTATTAATAGGACAGTATTAAGTCCTGTCATTTTGTTGGTCTTAGAATGGTGTTTTCCTATTTCTCGTTTGCTTAACTAAAAGTCTGCTTGCTCCTATATCCTTGTAGATGTGTTTACCTTTCTATTTAGCCCAAAGGATTCCTTTCAGTATCTTCTATGGAGCTACTTTAGTGGTCATGAGTTCTTTTAGCCTGTTTTTACCACAGAAAGTTTCTCTTTCAAGTATGGCCATTTTGAGGCATACAGTAGTCTGAGTTGACGGCTGCCTTACAAAATACATCATTCTCTATGGTTTTAAAAAGTTTCTGTTGAGGGTGGAGAGAGAAGTTAGCTTAAAAAAAAAAAACCATGAATTTGAAAGAAAGCAAGGAGGGGTATTTGGGAAGATTTGGAGGGAGGAAAGAAGGAAAGAAGGGAAAGTGATATAACTATATCATAGTCTCAAAAATGAAAGAAAAAGAGCTGGGTGTGACAGCACACCCTTTAATCCCAGCACTCGAGAGGCAGAGGCAGGTGGATCTGAGTTTAGGCCAGAGTAGTCTACAAACTGAGTTCCAGGACAACCAGGGCTACACAGAAAAAAAACTTGTCTTGAAAACAAAAACAACCCCCTAAAAAAAAAAAAAAAAAAAAAAAAAAAAAGAAAGAAAAAGAAAAAGGAAACAAAATCTCTAAAAAGATTCTGTTGAAGAAATCAATCTGCATTTACCTAATGTGTCTTCCTTTATACATGACCTGGTGATTCTCTTTTGATGCTTTCAGTATTTTCTTTGTATGTGTATACATGTACATTTTGTCAGTGTGCACATGTGTGGAGGCCAGAGTAGAACTTTGGGTGTTGTACTCTGGCCTCAACCCATCGACAAATACAGTTTTACTCTTTGCTTTCCGATTTTTATGTTTTGCCTTACTTCTCTGTGTTAGGACTCAACTTCTCCACCAAGAAGCAGGAGAAAGAGCAGACATCTTGGAGCTCCCCTCCACCTGCAGAGAGGACACTAGCTGCTCTTTAGTCAGTGTGCTTTATAGGCTTACTTCTGTTCAGGGTTTGCTGAGACTGTCTCCTCACTAGCAAATGTTAAACAGTTTTGTTTTTTTCTTTTATAAAAGATGTATTTATTTAATGTATGTCTGTGCAAGGGTGTCAGATCCTCTGGAACTGGAGTTACAGACAGTTGTGAGCTGCCATGTGGGTGCTGGGAATTGAACCTGGGTCCTCTGGAAGAGCAGTCAGTGCTCTTAACCGCTGGGCCATCTCTCCAGCCCAGTTTTGTTTTTTTCTAGTCTGAAAAGAATACATAATAAAAAGCAAGCTACTTTAAGAGCTGTCATTCTCTGAGCGTGAAGGCATAACTGTTAGCACTCAGAACATGAGGGTTAGGGTAGGCAGCCACTAAATGTCTGCATTCCTTACCCCTTTCCAACTGTGTTCTGTGAGGCCTCTTAACCTCTTCAAGTTTAAAATCAGTCCATTATTAGGAGTCATGTAACTTGATATTTTTACTAAATAATTTTAATAGTGGAGACTTTTCTTAACATGCTGTGGGATGTCTTTCTGCTGTGAATATGTGTTGCTCTGATTGGTTGATAAATAAAGCCGTTTGGCCTATGGCAGGGCAGGATGGCGCCAGATGGGAAAATCCAAGGGAGATAGTGAAAGGAGAAAGGAGAGGCAAAGAAGATGCCATCCCACAGTCCAGGGAGCAGCATGTAATGGCACAGAGGTAACACCATGGAACATGTGGCAAAGCATAGATTAATAGAAATGGGTTAATTTAAGTTATAAGAGCTAGCTAGCAAGAAGCCTGAGCCATTAGGCCATACAGCTTTTAAGTGACATAAGCAAGCATCTGTATGTTTACTTGTCCTAGTGGCTGTGAGACCGGGCAGGACACAGGAAAACTTCTGATTACATTAACATGTATCTATGCTACAAATAATCTTCACAGTTACACATAGTGAGGCAGCTGAGGCAGAAAAACAAGGAGAAGTTCAAGGCTTGCCTGAGCTACAGAATGTGTTCCAGGTAGCTGGGGCAACTTAGTAGATCCTGTCTCAAATAAAAACAAGAGGACTGGGGCTATAGCTCAGTGGGAGAACATTTGGCTAGCACGTGTGAGTCTCTAAACTTAATCCCTAATACTGGAGGCAGAACGGAGTGGGGAGTAACAATTTTTACTGTGTAAGGAACCAAACTAAAATCCCATATAAATTCAGGAATGACGTTGGTCGGGTTTACACTTCATCTTCTTTAGTATTTGTTTTAAATCAATCTTATTCTTACAGCCTGATCATGAGTTCTTATTCCCACTTACTTGGTCATTTTTCCATAAAGATTAAGAGGTAAACACAGATAAAGAGATAATATTTGCTGGTAAGTATAAAAGCAAAAGGCTCTTCCTGTGTAGTAAGAGTTGTGTGCATACTTAATAGATTTAGCCATACACAGTAGCCCCCCCCCCTTATCCATGCGGGTACATCCATGGGTTCTTTAAATCACAGTTACTACCCAATACTATACGTCTATACATATTCTTTTCCAGTGCACAACTATACGCGCGCATATGCGCGGAGGGGGGGGGGCCGGACACGACACACGACACGACAACACAGGACGGGACACCCTTGAAATAAATGTAACAATAGTAAAACAGAACAATTACAATATGTCTCAATAAAAGCCTATGTGAATTTGGTCTCTCTTTCCCTCAAGAAACCTTACCATACTATATTCATCCCTCTTCCTGTGATGACAAAAGGTAATGCAATGCCCACATGAGCCACAGTAAAACACTATGACAAAGAAAATAAGCATTGCAGTACTACATTCAGACACCAAACCAATACTAAA
The DNA here is from genome assembly GCF_949786415.1 of Peromyscus eremicus. NCBI lineage: Eukaryota > Metazoa > Chordata > Mammalia > Rodentia > Cricetidae > Peromyscus > Peromyscus eremicus. The sequence continues at coordinate 131,902,066 of NC_081419.1, read as the reverse complement.
GTGACAGATGAGGGTGGGGTAGGGTAGCATATACGGTATACAGATACTGAACAAAAGGATGATTAACATCCTAGGTTGGAAGAAGCAGTATTCCGTGAGATTTCACCAAGCTATCCTGAATGCTACATTATTTTAAACTTACAAATTGCTTATTTTTGCAATTTTCCTTTTAATATTTTTAGACCATAGTTGAGCATGGGTCTTAAAATGGCTGAAAGCAAAGCAACAGACAAAGGAGAACTGCAGCACATAGAGTCTCCAAATGCTGCCAGCTTTGTAGTCAGTTCCTAGCTGAATAGTGTGAGATTACGAAATCTACAGACAGCTCCTGCTGTAATGCTTAGTGGACACAGAATACCTCAGCTTAAACAGGCGTAAGCAAGAGAAATGACCACAGCATCAGAATGTCAAATACAAGGAAAACACTGTCTTAGAACCAACTATTTATTATAGATTAGAAAAATGAAAAATTCAAGAATTCATTTTCAAATACTTCAGTTAATGAATCAGTACTCATGTTATACCTCCTACATTACAAAAAATGAGAAACTTTCAGACTTGGTTCTACAATTATTGCTACTTCACCACAAAATTCGGGGCAAATCAATAAAACAACTTACCCTCTGTGAGGAATTAAGACTGTCTGTGTGATTGGGGACCAGCTCAAGTGTCAGGGGTGGCTGCTTCAGAATTCCAGGCATAAGATCCATATTTGAGTCACTATCTTGGTCTGAGATATTACTTTCCAAAGAATCAGCTACAAGAGAAAGAAAAAAAATTATATTTGCTACTCCTCTGGAGCAGAAATTTAATTATGTTAACTAGTCTAACTACCCTAAGTAACTGAAAGCAAAGCATTGTTTACACAGCAAGTCTTGGCAGATATCCTATGAAGGGGCAGGTGACCTTATTGTAGGATTTGCTGGTCATAGAGGTCTTTGCAGCATGCTCTTCCTTGCATTTTATAACACTTGAAAAAAATGTAAAACTTGTGATTGAAGAAACAGCTAGAGCAATGGCTGCTCTTACAGAGGAACTGGGTTTGGTTCCTAGCACCTACAAGGTGGCTTACAACCATCTTTAACTCCAGTTCCAGGGGATCCCTGCCCTCTTCTAGCCTTCAGGGGCACAAAAGGCATGCATGAGTGCACATAATACACACAAGCAAAACAATCATACACATAAAAGAAACATCTTAATCTTTTAATAACCATAAAGCTCATTCTTGACTGAATCTGGTTTGTGTGCTATAGTTTGTCACCTCCTGCTCTACAGGATAACTGAGGTAAGCCTAGAAAATTATAAATTCAAAGCTATCTGTTATTCTCTGAATTACTTATATATTCAATCAAAAGCACCATCCTAAGTAGACACTGAGACACCTGAAAGCCGCAAGGACCTAGTCTGAATTTAAAGAACAATCTGGTGGGAGTAAAAAACAAAAAGAAATGAACAAAACCCCCAGGAAAATAGAGATATGTCATTTTATGCAAACAAATGTTTTGCCTGCACACATGTATATGCACTACATGTATGTTTGGTGCTCAAGGAAGTCAGAAGAGAGCATTGGATTCCCTGGAACTGGAATTACAGATGGTTGTAGGCTACCACATAGGTACAGGAAATCAAACCCGGATCATCTAAAAGAGCAACAAATATTCTAAATCAGAGCCTTCTTTCTAGTTCCAGAATATGAATATGAATATTAACAGAAGCTGAGCCACAGCACACAAATGGCAAGTGGCATTAGGCATATATCATGATCGCAGGCTAAGACCCAACTGTGGGAAGCCAGTGTGAGCGAAGGTCTGGGAAGACTTGCTGGTGCAGGCTGTTCAAAGAAACCAGGCAAGGTACTCAACCCACAAAACAGCTGGGCCTCAACTGCTGGAATAAGGAGGCAGATCACAGCTTTGAATGGAAGGCAGATAAAGACTAACACTAAGATACTGATCATGGAAGGCCCATTCTACTAGGGACAAAAATGACAGAGTATGAAACATGGGAACCTAAGTGAGAAATCAAGGTCAAGTACAAAGGTAGAGAAGCTACTAAGCTAGACACAGCACAAGTCTTTACTCTAGAGATGAGACTATCAACTGTGATGTATATCTCACACTTCAAATGGTCTCAATGGAAAAGGTGACATTTTCTACTCACTGTCTAGCCAGACAAGAAGAAATGGGCTTAATCTGCAAAAAGACCAATATTTTTTCAAATTTATTTTAAATTTATGTGTCTGTGTGTATACCCAGAAAAGCCAGAAAAAGCTGTAGGAACTAGAACTGGAGTTACAGGTGGTTGAGCCACCCAGCATGGGTGCTGGGAACTGAACTCAGGTCTTCTGGAAGAGCAGGTGTTCTTAAAGGCTGAGCCATCTCTTCAGGCCCACACAATATTTTAAGCAAAATAAACCTGTGACTTTAGATTAAGAAAGAGTAATCATACTTAATCCGCAAGAACAGTGTGCCATTTTTTTTCTAGGCTGTTCAAGTTTTTTCTGCTGAATGTCCAAAAATCATTATGATATCATCATGAGGTCCTGCTAGCTATAAGTTTATATGGGGTTCCATATAAAAGTTCTCACATGGGAATCAAGAGCTACGTGGGCTTCACTCATAATTTATGAAAGGAATGACCAAAGCAGAAAGCAAAGCCTGTGCATACTGGTTAAGTTAGATGAAAGATAAAACTAGGGCTGAAGTGGAATTAAAGAATATTTGATACCTATCATTAGATGGATGCATAAAGAAAAATAAAATTATGCCACATATAGGAAATAAGATGGAATTGGAGATGATGGTGTCCAATGAAATGACTCCTAAAGACAACCGTCTAATTTTCTCATGACATCTAGACATACATAAAATCTCTGACCTGAAGAACAAGGGAGAGGAATAAGCCTGATGTGAGAAGGGAACAAGAGAGTATAATGGGGTGGGGGGAGATAGACAAGCTAAAGCATGTTTTTTTTTTGTTTTTTTTTTTCTCATGCTGAATTTCAAATTACGTATATATGCAAAAGGCTGGTAGGGAAATATACACACAGCACAACATATATTCATGAAAATGTAATAGCAAAAAAAAAATTAAGTTATCCTATTTAAGTATATCCTGCTATGTTTTCAATATGTAATAGCCTTCACAGTCTCATGTTTGGAACACTTCTTTAGCAGTGGCACTATTCTGGTAGGCTGTGGAAACTTTAGGGGGTGAAGCCTTGCAGGGGAGACTAGGTCATTGGGAGAGGTCCTTTGAAGTACCTAGACATTGGTTCTGACCCTGCTGTCTGTTTCCTGATCTGCCATGGTGAGAAGCCATGCTACATGCTCCCATGGCCATACAGTAAGCCACTGGGTCATGCCATTATCATCACGGGGATGAGAATTTCTGAACCATCAACCAAAAGTAAACCCTTCTCCCTCATTCCTGTCAGATATCTCTGTAATGAACACTGTCTAGGTTAGCTTTCCTCAACACGCCTGGGAAGAGGGAACCTCAAATGATCAACTGCCTTGATCAGACTGGCCTGTGGGCATGTCTTTAGGGTATTTTTAAATTGCTAATTGATACAAGAGGGCTCACCCCACTGTGGATGTGACACCTCTCCACAGGTGGACCTGAGCTGTTTAACAAAAGTAGCTGAATAGAAGCCTGGGATAGAGCCAGTAAGCAGCATCCCTATGAGGTTTCTGCTTTAATTTAGCACTGATTCCAGGTTCCTGCTTGAGCTCCAGCCCTGGCTTTCCTTGATGATGTACTCTCACCTTTAAGATGTAATAAACCTTTTCCTCCCTGTCTTGGTTTTTTGGTGTCATGTCACAGCAACAGAAAGCAAACTAGGTCAAACAAAAAAACTATTACAGAAAGCTGATAGCAAAGAAGTAGAGCAGCTTCTGGGACCAAACCTGACCATGTGGTTCTTAGGTCTTAAGAACTGATGTGCAGGGGGTGTTTGGAGAGGCAGGCTAAGTAAGCTCTAGAATGCTGTAGGCAGAGCTTAATGGTCAGTTCTAGTAGGATCAGAAATGCCAACAGAGATTCAGACAGTAAGGACTGTTCGCTGAGTTTCAGAACAAGGATTCTACTAGGGACTGACTAGAGGCCATTCATGTTACATTCTAGAAAAAAAAAAAATTGTCTACATTCTATCAATGTCTTGAAAAACTCAATGAGGCTGAAATAAAAAAATGGACTAATTTATTTGGGAGACATCAATTCAAGATAGCACAGCATCCAGTGGCATCGGGGTTAGTGCTGGCTGCTTCTAGCTAGCACATTACGCAGGAAATGAGAGCGAAAGTGGGGGCAAGACTGGGACGTGGTACAGTTCAGCCAGGAAAGGAACATGGATGGAATTAAACTCGTGGACAAAGCAAGGAGAATAGCAGCACTAAAAAGAAGCTGTCACATTGTGTGGGAAAAATAGGAGGAATGTGCTGTGAGGACACTCCAGGAAGGGGTTAGACCCTGCCCAGTGCAGGCTCCAGTGTATCAAACTGAAAGCTCATCTGAAAAACGTTTTGTTTGAGAAGAGTACTGCTGGATGCCTGCTGGAAAAGGCCAGCTAGAGAGAATTTTTTTCCAGCCACCTAGTCCTTCAGAAACCACTGCATCCACCCTTGCTTAGAGGCTAAAGAATGCCTCTAATGATTTCAAAATCTCCAATGCATAACACACCAAATAGTGAATATACAAACATATCCTAAAATAGTACTATGCAAAAACATGCTCTTACTTAAGGACTCCACAGGAGAAGGAACCACGAAAGCTATTTCCGTCAGGGCATCAGCATAATACAGCACCTTCTTCTGTCCATTGAAAATGCTAGCCCCAGCGTCTTCAGAGGAAGTTACTTCATCTGGGAATAAAGAACAATGTTATCAGTACTTAAGAAAGCTGGGCACCTTCACCTCCTGTTCATGAACCCCAGCCAGTTAATAAAGCGATGACAGTTCCAACGAGAACCAATCTGTAGGTGAGAAGAACAAACCATGAATGTTGATTAAGTGTCCTTACAGTAATTTTATATAATAATTTTCTAGTTTGTGAAATTACAGCAGACCTGGATACTCTCCCTTCTCTGGTAATGAGTGATGTAAAAACATACTGGGAGTTTTAGTAGGCAGAGAAAATGAGTTACAACAGTCAGAACTAGTCTAAGTCTCAGTTAAAATGAGCATATAATAACCACAGTATGACATAAAAGACCAGGACCTTCACAGGAAGATGGCACATAGATTTTGGGGAAGGGAATAGTAGAATCAGAATCCACCCCTGGTGCATGAGCAGGCTTTTTGGAGCCCACTACCTATGACGAGACACCTTGTGCAGCCTTGAGGCAGGGGGAAGGGCTTGGACTTGCCTCTACTGGATGTGCCTCCCCCTGGGAGGCTTTGCCTTCTTGTAGGGGGGAATGGGGGATCGGTTGGGGGAGAAGGCTGGAGGAGTGGGAGGAGGGAAGAGGGGGATCTCTGATTGGTGTGTAAAATGAAAAAAAAAAATGCTTATTTTTCAATCACAAAACTAAGAAAGATTTCACCTAACATATTAGAAGATACTTAATGCCGGTGAAGATGTGGAAGGCAAGAGATTTAGAGCAGAGGTTTATATAATTTTTTCTGCAAAGGACAAGATAGTGAATTTTTTCTGCAAAAGACCAGAATATCTACTCTGCCTGATCCTAATCTGGAGCAGGCCTGGAGCTGAAGTGTACTCTATCAGAGTCAGGGGTTAGGGAGAAAAGAGACTGCAGCCCAGCTATTCCCCTCTTCTCACTATGGTGGTGTATGCATGGAAAGTCTGAAACTGCCTTTCTTTACTAAGAAGGTAAGTAGGAACTAAGCAAAAATTCAGAGAACATATCTAACAGAAAACTGCAAACACAATGGGGTGCTGATAATTACATAAAACACTTAACCAATTTGGAATTTCTTCAAAATTTAAGCCAGGGCCCATGAGATTGGTTTAGTGGGTAAAAGTGCTTGCTGTAAAGCCTAACACCCTGAGCTCAAGACCTAGAACCATGTGAAGGTGAAAGGAAAATTGACTCTACAGAATTATCCTCTGATCCTTACCTGTGTAGTGTGCCACGCATGTACACATACATACACACACACACACACACACACACACACACACACACACACTTTTTTTAAGACAAGGTCTTACTACATAGCCCTGGCTAGCCTAGAACTCTCTATAAGAACCAGGCTAGCGGGGTTGGGGATTTAGCTCAGTGGTAGAGCACTTGCCTAGCAAGTGCAAGGCCCTGGGTTTGGTCCTCAACTTGGGGGAGGGGGAATAAATAAATAAAAGAGCCAGGCTAGCCTTGAACTCAGAGAGATCCACCTGCTTCTGCCTCCCAAGTGCTGAGATTAAAGATATGAGTCACCATGCCGGGTCGATAATATTTTTTTTTAATTAATAAAAATCTCAGCTAGTTTCATTCAGGTTTTCTGTCACTTAAAACTATAAGCGTTAGAAGGACTTACTTATAAAATGGTGCAAAAAATTCTACTCTGTGGTAGAGTTTGCCTAGCACATGTGAGGCTGTAAGTTCAACTCCCAATACCATATATACAAAAGCCCCACCATGCTCAGTGACCTATTTATAAAAACGAAAAATGTGCATGTTTTTTATTAATTCTACTTATAGAAATTTAATGTATACATATAATCAAGCATGGGTACATGGAAATTAAAATTATGATATATCCCAAAATATTTTAGTCAAACGAGTAAAAATTAGAAAAAACTAGAGATCAGTTCACAATGGTGCTGAAGGGAAATTCTGAGCTAGTATATCTTGAGATAAGAATGCTGAAGATTATTCACTTAACCTAAGGAGCCTAGGAACACGTGAGTTCGATTCTGCCTCAAATTTCAGTCTGTACTGCTCCTTGTTAGCCTGGTTACAGATTCTCCAAAGACTGTGTGGAGATGGGTAGGAACCTGAGATAGATGCAGACTACAGTCTATATCACATTCTTTTTTCCCAAGACAGGGAGACACAGGCTGACCTCTCTGAGCTCCAGGCTAGCCTGGCATACACAGGGAGTCTCTCTCTCTCTCTAAAAAAAAATAAAATAAAATAAAATAAAATTCTAGTAGCGAAAACCATTTATTAAACAGAAACTTTTGTTTATTAGACATATCTTACGCTTATTAACATTTTATAGGAAGCTGTATTTGTTTGTTCACATATAAAACGGAACACATCAGCACAGTAATAATTAAGAAGTTAATTTTGGATACCATTACAACGCTCACACACAGAGGAAATATCTATAGAACTAGACAACTTAGGGGTGGCAAGAGGGCTCTGAAGGTTAAGGCTCTTGCCTCCAAACCCATCGACCTGTGTTCATACCTGCAACTCACACAGTGGAGAGGGTGAGCACTCCCTCAGGCTGTCCTGACATCCACAGGCTCATGCACTCCCCTCCTTACCCAACCCTCCTACACAAAATAGGTAACTTTAAAAAAGAATATACAAACTAAACGTGACCCATGAGGACTAGGACTGGGGAAAGAAGACTTTTCCTCGATATCATCTGTTTAAAATGTAAAGGTTCATGGGAAAGGGGAGGGGGAGAAAGAGTAACCAAACAAGCAACAATTAACAGCTATTTACGAGCTTTACCTTGTTCAGACCCTTCGCCATCATCACAACTATTAATTGACCAACTGGTAGACACATGTCCCGTCCAACCAGGGTGTCTGCCCACATCTACTGACCAGCCAAGGGAGAGCAAAAATTCTAGGAAATGTGGCTGAACATTTCTGGAAGACTCCACATTCTTTAAAATCTGAAAGGCACAGCAAGCATCAGTTATGAGGGGAATACACGGACATATTAAAAAAAACACACAAAAACTAATGAGCTTTGATACTTTTGACAAACCAAGGCCCAGTTCAGAGTGAATTTGAGAATACATGACCACAGTGAAAATGTGTGTTCAGGAGTTGGTTGGCTGGACTGGCTGGCCCTTGTCTGTTTCTCCATAGCAAAGTAAGGATAACGACAGTTGTGAAGATTATACCAGACGATGTAAGTAAAATCCTAAGCTATCCCTCTGGCAAGACAATTACTGAGGCAGGCCTATTTATTAAAAATAAACAAAAGGTACAATGTCCTTGACGTTACAGTTAACAGCCTATTAATAAGAAATGTTAAACACGTATGTGCTAACTGTTGCATTTTAAAAATGGTGTGGAGTGGGAAGGAGTCACACCATACAACAGGGCTTACATGGGAGGTTTATTGAGGGGAGGGGAGAGAAGGGGCAGAAACCAGTCCCTGGAGATGAGAGTGAAGGAAGAGAAAGAGAAAAAGACGAGAGGTGTACAGGCCTTCCTTTTATAAGGAAATGTAGCGAATGCACACAGGGGGTGCTCTTAGTGGCTGCAGCTGAGGATATATCCTGTCAGGACCCTAAGGCTAGGCCAGTAGAGATGCCTAAATGCTAACAGTAACAGCCTTGACAAATAGAATAAAACTACAAGCCTCCTACAAATTCAGCAAAGATTAGGTATAACTAATAAATGAATATGAAAATGTCGTTTCCTTAGTCCAAAGAAGGGAAGACAGGCAGTACAGAAAAACAAAGTAATCAGGAGGGTCCCTCTCCTACTGGCCACAGAGAGTGGAAACCCTCATTCTCAAGAGGTTTTGAGGCTAGCAAAATGGCTCAGTGTGTAACGGAGCTTGTTAATAAGCCTGATGCCTGCCTTTGATGCCAGAAACCCACATAAGGAAGAAGAGAACGGAGTCCCACAAGTTGGCCTCTGACCTCCATCTACATACCATGGCATGTGGATGGGCACAGGCACACAAATAAATAGACAGGAAAACATGAGAAAAAAAATTGTAGATGTAACCAACCGTCTTATTAAATAAGAAACACAGAGCTGATTCAGAGAAGAAAGCCAAGAGGTCAGAACTAAGAACCTTACCCTTCCTGCTTCAGCCAAGAGAGCTCTCCGAAAGGGAGCTACTTCCTGTGTGTTTGTCTTTATAGTCTTTCTGTTCTGCCTTCTCATTGGTTGTAAACCCAAACACATGACTGCCTCGTCACTGCCTGTCTGTAGAGACTTCCAAGTCTTCTATGGTTGGGATTGAGATTAGAGGCGTGTGTCTCCAATGCTGGCTGTATCCTTTTACACACAGAGATCTACCTAGCTCTGTCTACCAAGTGCTGGGATTAAAGGCATGCGCCACCACCGCCACGCTCTTGCTATGGCTCTAATAGCTCTGATCCCCAGGCAACTTTATTTATTAACATACAATTAAAATCACATTTCAGTACAAATAAAATACCACCATATTTCCCCTTTTCTATTTTAATAAAAAGAAAAAAAGAAAAGGGGAAGTGCTGTGGGATGGTCTGTATGTCAAATTACTCTGATTGGTCAATAAATAAAACACTGATTGGCCAGTGGCTAGGCAGGAAGTATAGGCGGGACTAACAGAGAGGATAAAAGAAAGAACAGGAAGGCGGAAGAAGTCACTGCCAGCCGCCACCATGACAAGCAGCATGTGAAGATGCCGGTAAGCCACGAGCCACGTGGCAAGGTATAGATTTATGGAAATGGGTTAATTTAAGCTGTAAGAACAGTTAGCAAGAAGCCTGCCATGGCCATACAGTTTGTAAGCAATATAAGTCTCTGTGTTTACTTGGTTGGGTCTGAGCAGCTGTGGGACTGGCGGGTGAGAGAGATTTGTCCTGACTGTGGGCAAGGCAGGAAAACTCTAGTTACAAAAAATTAAAATAGTCATTCTCACCTGGAGGTCAAAATGACAATGGTAAGCCTAGAGACATGTTTGGCTGTCACAGTGTGATGGTGTTAATTATCTACTTGACAAAATCTGGAAAGAGAATCTCTCTCCTTTCTGTTTTTTGTCTCCTCCCCCCACCCCCCCAGACAGGGTTTCTCTGTGAAACAGTCTTGGCTGTCCGGGAACTACTCTGTAGAACAGGCCTGCCCTGCCTCTGCCTCCCTAGTGCTGGGATTAATGGCTTGGGAAGGGAATCTCAATGAAGAACTGTCTAGATTAAGGTGGTCTATGGGCATGCCTATAAGGGCTTTTATTTATTTATTTGTTTGTTTGTTTGTTGGACTGGGTTTCACTAGACAGCCCTGGCTATCCTGGAACTCATATGTAGACCAGACTGGCTTTGAACTACCAGAGATTCACCTGCTTCTGCCTCCAGGGTGCTGGGATTAAAGGTGTGCATCACCACAGCCAACAAGGTATTTTCTTGATTGGGTTAATTGAGGTGGGAAGACCCACCTTGAATGCAGGAGGTTCCATTCATGAGCTCAATTCTGGACTGATATAAAGGAGAAAGAATACAAGCCTACATGCATTCATTGCTGGTTCCTGAGTATGGGTGAGATGTGACAGCCCCTTGTAGCTCCTGTCTGACTTCCTTATACAATGGACCTGGAACTATGAGCTAAATAAGCTCCTTTCCCCTCATGTTATTTCTGTCAGAGTATTTTATCACAGTAAATGGAAAAGAAACTAAGACATAGTGATAGACCAATGCTGGGATCCACAGCCAATGACGCTGCTCAATGGTCTGAAATACACTGGGCAGCTCCCACAATAAACAAACTGCTGCTCTTAAGCATTCAGTTCTAAAAGTAGGGAAATAAGGGATTCTTTTCCAAATTAAAAATGAAAACAGGGAGAATGTGCCAAAACCATTTGGAGAATTTTCTAAAAATAAGACTCTCTTGGCTTGCCCCAGGCCTACAAAGTTAGCAAAAGCAAGATCCTAAAACCGCCATATTTAAAGGCTCTTTTCAGATGACTGAAGAAGCTCATCCATAAATCTCGTCATTTATACAATACTAACTGATGGCAACACCCTGCTCACATACCCAGAAAAGAAAAAAAAAAAAAAAAAAAAAAAAAGAAAAAACCAGGGAAGTTATAGTCATTACTTCTCAGTCTATTGTATGTCACTGTCACAATTATCTTTGGTACACAGAATCAATCTCTATAAGTATATTTGTTTTATTCACCCATAGCTCTCAAATTCTTTTTTTTTTTTTTTTAATTTATTATGTATACAGCATGTGTGCCTGCAGGCCAGAAGAGGGCACCAGATCTCGTTACAGATGGTTGTGAGCCACCATGTGGTTGCTGGGAATTGAACTCAGGACCTCTGGAAGAGCAATCAGTGCTCTTAACCTCTGAGCCATCTCTCCAGCCCCCTCAAATTCTTTTTTAACATTGGTTAACTTATTTATTTACTGTGTGAGAGAGCCAGAGAGCAAAAAAGAGTGAGAGAAAGTACAAGAGTGTGCAAATTGCCACAGCAAGCATGTGAAGGTCAGAACACAATTCTGGGAGTCACTTTCTCTTTCCTGTAGGTCTAGGGAGCCAACTCAGACCACTAGACTTGGTTAGCAGTAAGCTCCTTTATCCAAGGATCTGTCTCACCGGCCCCTCCTTTGGTATTAGGAAACAGAGTCTCACTATATAACCCCAGGTTTCTTTGAAGTTTTGATCTTACACTGTAGCCTGGCTAGACGTGAAGTCTGTAAATAACTAACTTAGGAAATTTAGTCAAGAAGCAGTAGGTGATTCAAATGCACCTTGCAGCTTACCTGCTAGCATCCAGAAATTAATCTCCACTGACTAGGAAGAGAAAGGTTTCAGACATTCTTAAGAAGTCTCCAGAAACTTTTACTGTTTCCTGATCACCCACAGCTCCCAGAAGCTCAAGGAAACTAAACAGATTAGGAAGTGCCTCAGGGCCTGTGTCTTTTATAAGCAAGAGAAAAATTGCCCCATACTTTCATGTGAGCAACACCCTAGTCTTACTAATCCAATTTACTGGGGTTCTAACAAATTAACACAAAGTCTCATTGCTAGTTGCCACCATCCTCCCTTCTCAAAAGCTCCAAGCATATTGGCACCATGATGAATTTCATAAAGATGCAAATATTCTTTACCTCTGGAGAATTTATGCTGTAGTCAGTGTATATTCAGAAAATGCTGAAATGGCCTTGTCTCAGAACCTTAAAATCAGGTTAGGTCTCTCAGGCTCCTAAGGCACAATTTAACACCCCTGTTAACATGCTATGAGTGCTTCTTCAGTGTCTGCCTTCCCTTAGATAATTCTATGACCTCCTTCGTAGATCCTGTTTACCAGTAACCCTGGAGCCTACCAGAAAGCAGAAACTTAATGAGTGTGTGCTGAGTCAGTAAGAGAATGAAAAGAACTTTCTCATGAACTCTTTAGCAGCTCACTAATGCACAATTTGAAACACTCTGTAACGTTGGTCCATTTCTACAGGGGTGGTGTATTAATTTAATGACTTAGGTTAATGATACTGCAATTCGAATCCTTCGGTCACAGCTCCCTAACATCTTCCTTTGACCCTCTTCTAGTCACAGCCACCGTCTAGCCTGTTTCACTACTTGCTTCCAACAGAAACTTCAGACCCCCTGCCATTCCTCTGACTCTCCAGGTTCACCTACATTATACATCCCTTCTCCACCTTCTTAGTCTTTTCTGTAACCCATATCCAACTGTGTCTTCCTCCATCATGTTTTATGCTTTACCTCAGCTAAAATGGCTTAGTGTGAAGTTACCTGTAAGGAGAAAGCCTGCTGCTCCCTTCTACCTGGCAGGAGCCCCAGGGAAGATGGTCAGGAAGTGTTTAAGACTGCTGTCCTACTCTGAAGCTTCAGGCCTCGCTCTGGCTCCCTGTGGCTAACCTTCAGCTGTTTTAGTTTCCTTTGCCTAGGAGTACGAATTCCTTAAGAAAAAGGAATCCACACTGACTCCTACCCAGCCATGCTTCTTGAGGGTGGAAAAGCTCAGGACACTAGGCTTCAGAATCATGAGCATTCAGTTTCTAGATGAAACAAGTCTTGACCACAGAATACAAAATTCTCATGTCAAGTACAAACTGCTGACATAAAAGTCTTGTATGTTTATAACACAGATGAGGGGGAAAATTCAGAGTTCTTACCTCTTGATTTGTTTTCTGACCTGGTTTCATGTAGAAAATAAAAACTGTGTCAAAAGGACGACATGGCAAGAGATCCAGATACCCAATGTCATCAAAAAACCCAGGTATGGTAGAATCGAGTGCAATGAGGTGAGGAGGTAGACGACTATTTGCAGGTTCCTGTCACACAAGAGAGGAGCAATTGTTATCACCACATTACTCCAATCATAAATCAGCATTTACAGTTTCCATTCTAGGACAGTGTCTCAGTATAGCTTGGCAGCCAGGGTAGCCTGCAACTCACTATGTAGCCTTGGATATCCTTGAACTTGCACTCTTGCTTCAGCCTCTCAAGTACTAGGATTACAGATGTTTGTCACCACACCCACCTTTTCTCATTTAATAAAAAATAAATAATTATAATGTAGCAGGAGTATAACCATGATTCTAAAGAAACTACTTAATATGTTTATGCTTCAAGTTATTTTTATTTGCTTCACACAACTGATATTACATTGTGAATATAATTTGAGAGCCTGTTTTCTCTAGAAGATAATGCTTTATAAAATGTAAAAATTTTTTTTTTTAGATTTAATTATTTTACATGTGTCATTTTGCCTGCATATATGTATGTGCACCACATGTGTGCCTGGTGCCCAGGCCAAAAGAAGGCGTAGGATACTCTTGAGACTGGAGTTGTTAGCAGATGGTTGTTAGCAGCCATGTGGGTGCTGGGCATTCCTATCGGTGTTCTCTGTAAGAGTAGCCAGTGCTCTTAAAAGCTGAGCCATCTCTCCAGCCCCTCTAGAGCTTTTTAAAATGTATTTTAAAAACTCACCCATTGTTCACACAGATGCAACACTACAGTTACTTTGGAAGATAATAAGTGACAGTTTCTTGCCAACATACTGTCTTAAATACAATGTAGCAACTGCATATCTTGGTATTTTTCCCCAATGAGAGAAAAGCTTAACCACAGAAAATGATGGACATGAATTTTATAGCAGCTTTATTCATAACTGCCAACATATATAAGCAGCCAAGATGTTTGTTTTTCAATAGGTGAATAAACTGCTTATTAATGAAAATAAATGACATAATAAATCCTAAAAAGACATGAAAGAATTTTAAATGCATTGTTGATAAGTGAGTGGAAAAATAACAGTCTGAGACTGCATTTACAGGATTCCAAAGATATCCCATTCTAGAACAGGCAAAACAACACAGGAAATAGCAGAGACCAGTGTTTACAGGATCTGTGGCGGCAATGGGGACTCTGCACATGGTAGCATGCACATGCCAATATACACGCACACACACACAAAACCCATGATATTTCAAGAACCTAAAAGTTCTTGAAAAATACAAAATTCATTAACTTTCAAAATTCATTTTTGTTTCATTTTTCTTCTAATCCCTTATCTTCTTTGATCTTGCAAAACAAAATTTTAACAAAACAAAGTTTTACTCACAGTTTATGATTTCGTTGTTATTTTAGAAAAGCCACTCCCAGGGGTGGTAAAAATTACTCTTTTTCACACAGTAGAGGTTCTGAGCTTGATCTGTTAATATGATACTTAAAATTCCTACCAAGGGTTGGGAAACACTGGCCACAGATATTATCTTCCTGATACAAATGGAAGACAAGTCATAGTAGAAGATTATAAACAGTTCCACGCCAATTCAAAGTAAATTTTTTCATTTTGATTTTTAGAGATGAGGTCTTATGATGTGTCCTTGCCTGGTCTGGGTCTCTCTAAGGTGGCCTTGATCTCAGAGATCCACCTACCTCTGCTTCCCAAGCGCTGGGATTAAAGGTGTGCTCAGATTTTTGCCACTCAATGAATTTTCTTGAAATATAATCAGAGGGCTGGAGAAGATGGCTCCGAGGTTAAGAGCACTAACTACTCTTCCAAAGGATCCCGGTTCAATTCCTAGCACCCACATGGCAGCACACAACTATCTATAACTCCAGTTCCAGGGGACCTGACACCCTCACACAGACATACATACAGGCAAAACACTAATGTTCATGAAATAAATAAAATTTAAAAAAAAAAAAAAAAGCTTAAAAAAAAAAGAAATAGAGTCAGACCTCCCAGTTTTCCTCTTTTACTTTGAAATTGTAGAAAAGGAACTGTAGGTGTTGGCATGCTGTAGACACCATGTGAGCAGTGTTCACATACCTATGCTCTTCTGTTAAGTTTATTCCTGTAGCTCTTGCATAAAGTTTTTTAAAATTTTTTTTTAAGGTACATGTATTTCGTGTTAGTATTTCAGCTGCAGATGGAGTATTTTCACTTTCCTTGGGTTGTGTGCGTATATGTTTGTTGTTTATTTTTAATTTTTGAAACAGGATCTCACTATGTAGCCTCAACTAGGACTCAACCATGTAGACCATGCTGGCCACAAACTCACAGAAATCTGCCTGCCTCTGCCTCCAGAGCGCTAGAATTAAAAATGTACACTGCCACACCTAACTTCACAATGCAGTTACAATTTTTATTTTTATTCTTTTATTTTGTAGAGTGTATGCATGCACCTATGTGATGGTCAGAGGAGAACTTTTGGGGGTCAGCTTTCTACCTCTGTGGGATCCAGGATCAAACTGTTTGCACAGGCCTTTGCACATGTACCTCTCCCAGCTAAGACATTAAGAGTTCATCAATCACATTGTACTTTGAGGTGGATCTTACAAATAGCCATTAACTTCTTAACACATTTATTTTAAATATTTTATTGATGGTTACCAAGTTAAGAAGTCATACTCCCTTCAAACTGTCTCCTTTCCAATGAAATCTCTTATGTAGTTTATTTTCATTTTTATTTCTTCATTTGCCCATTGTAGTGTAAGATGTTTCCACAGGAGGAAATCTTCCTCAACATTTATTTATCAACAATTACTTTAGGGCAAAAGTTAAAAAACTCACTGTCTAAAAATTTCTCATTGTTATATATTGCCATACAGTCAAGGTATAAATTACCTTATTTTTACAAAAGGTGCCTCTAACTTGTTGGAGGGACTGACACTTCCAAGATCTTTAAGGTATGGACCCATACTATGCATAAATTTGGGGGTATTTTTAAGATCAGATCAATATTTTTCTACAAAATCTTGATTTACTTTATCGTTTGATGGAGTCAAATTATCTTCTTAGTAGTTTTACTAATATTTCCCAATAATCAATTCTCCTTACATTCTTTGACAAATCATACTAAGTTGTAAGAGAATTCATTTAACATGCTACTGACTCAGAATTCAGTTAGTATTCTAATACTTTTGTATATTTATTCATAAAATTGGTTTGCAGTTGCTTTTTAAAGTACGTAATATCTTATTTAAATTATTAGAAATATACTAAGATTCATAAAAATAAACTTGTAACTTGCTAACATTTTCCTAAACTCTGGTAGAAAAATTTTTAATGAACATTATTTTCTTAAAACCCTAAATATTCTAAAATATTAACATGAATAGAAAAACTACACTCTCAGGAACAAGGCTATTAAAGGATTTAATAATTTTCATCCCAAATATTTTCATTTACTGCTCCTACTATGATAACTTACTCCACTAGGAATATCACTAATCATTTGTAGGCTGGATCTTTGTTTTGTGCCTTCCTTATTTACTTCTGTATCTATTGTTTTGTACTATCTGATCTTTTATTTTGCATTTATTTAATTTATTTGGAGATGGTCTCACTATACACTGGTTTGAAACCCACTCTGTAGACCAGGCTGGCCTCTAAGAGATTAAGCTACTTGCTTCTGCCTCTCAAACACTAGGAAGATTAAAGATGTGCCATCATGCCTGGTTCTTTCCTTTTCCATTTTAAGAGGTTTTATGTTTACCATACACATCTCAAACTATTTTCTACATTATAAAATATATTCTCTCTACATGCTGAAATTGAAAACCAATGTCTTTCTGCTTTCCTAAAAAATTAAATGACCTATGGCCAGGTCAGTTGCACTTTTCAGGTAAGTTATCTACCTACCTACTATCAACAATACTAGAGCATATAGCCCCAGTCTATTTTAATTTTCTTTAAAGACAGGCTCTCACTATGTAGCCCAGGCTGGTCTTGAACTTTTGTCTCCACATGATAAGCACAAGCCACCACGATTAGCTAATCTTACCAACTATAAAACATATATAACATATAAGTATGGCTTGTGTTACAATAGTACAGAATTGGGGCTGAGGATGTAACTCACTGGCAGGGTGGGTGTTTGCCTAGCATGTGCACGGCCCTGTATTCAATCCTTAGAACTATACACCAAAAACCAAACATTAAATTAACAGATGAAAATTTTAGAGTACTACAGAATTAGCTTCATTCTTTTAAAGAGTACCATGAAAGAGCCAATTCAGAGCTGGACTTATCACTGAAGCAGTCCCTTCACAGGTGCCCTGTCCTGGAGCCTATACTGAACCCACAACAGCAGCACAGAACTCCACTGACTTTCATGCAGAATAAGTGTAAGCTGGGTTTTTTGTTTGTTCACTTGTTTTAAACCTTTCTTCATTTTGATAAAAGTATTATAACTCAATGGTTAATTTGTGAATATATTTATTCATAGAATTTCCTAAAAATTACCTTTAATGCCTCTAAGGACAAAAATCCAAAGTGAGAAAGGAAAAGGCGGGCTGTCTGGAATTCCTGGGCAGGAGGTGGAGGCTTACAATCCGTAACAGGGTCAGGGAAGCTTCTCTTCTGCAATTCTCCCTCGCTCTGCTGTTCCAGGTGTATTTCATAAGCAATCTGCTGGGCCATACCACTTCTTAATTTTTCATGCCTCTCTTCTAACTGAAATGAGTCAGATATTTTTAGAGGATTCCCTTACAATGAAGTTTCTTTTAATTTTAAAACAAAATTAAAGTAAAACACAACAAAGAAAATGTTGTTTTATTGGTCAACATTATGTTTCAGTTAAACATAGAGCACAGAATTAAACAAACATGGTTCAAAGTTAGATCTATATCTGAAAATTCTTCCCCAGAGCCTAACCAATTGGTTCTTCATCTCCTGGCTGTAAAAGACAATAAAACTCTGCTCTTGGAGGGGCAGAGTTGTTTTCTCACTGGAGCCCTGGATGGTTATCTTCACCCAATAGAATCTATCCTTGTGTTTTAAACTTAACCCTATGATTCCTTACCTTTTGATCAATCCTACTTTAAAGTTTCACACCCTAATATGTGAAGATTCTTCTAAACAAACTGGCTTAATTATACAACCACCTCAACCTTAACTACTTAGATCACACATGAGCAAATGCTTCTGAGTCTCAGATGTGAGCCACTTTCAAGGGTTGTATTTCTCTCTAATCCCAACCACACTTCCTGTACTATCCAAATATATGCCTTTACTACCAGAGTTTGATCATGTTATATCATATACTACTGAAACCTATTGTGAAGAGCCTAGGCAGCCAAGGACTGTCTCTAAAAGATGTTTAATTCTTATCAACTGCCCAAATCTACACATCCATCCTCTGACATGTCCACATCCAGATGACAGAGACCCAAGTCATCTTCTGCCTCTCCTCCCTAACACTAAATGCCTGATCACATATACCATCTAAAAATGTTTGCATTTATCCTTTTAGAAAGAGCTAATAGTAACTTGTCTTACTTCTTCAGTGACAATTTCATGTAAATCTGGAATGCTCAAATCTGCTTTTACAAAAGGAATCTTGTCCACCTCTTCAGGAAATGGTCGATGTTTCACAGAATATTTAAATCCAACATCATTTTTAGGAACTGGACGAGGTTCTGGCACAAAAAGCTGTTAAAATAACACAAATGACATTATGGATATTACACATCATTCAATAATTACCTGTGATGATGTGTCTTCTAGTCATGTCCCTGGTCTGCTTTAATGCATCTATTTTCCTAGGCAGGCACATCACCAATGCTCAGCAAGAATCTGCACATGCTGTACTAATGGTACAAGTAAGAAACCAATATACTATGTACTGAATTTCATTTTTCTAAAAATGTTTGTCAATTTATAGATTTCATGACTAATAAATAGCTTGCAGACCTCTAGTGCCCAGGCCTCAGTCATCCACATTCAATTCTAAGTTAATGACTAAGGCAGTATAGAGTTTTTAAGACTCAAACTTCCAGCCTGGTGTGGTGGCGCACGCCTTTAATCCCAGCACTTGGGAGGCAGAGGCAGGCAGATCTCTGTGAGTTCGAGGCCAGCCTGGTCTACAGAGTGAGTTCCAGGACAGCCAGGGCTGTTAGACAGAGAAACCCTGTCTCGAACAGACCCCCCACCCCCAATTAATAATTTAAAAAGCAGTATACCAAATGCTTATTTCTTTAAGCTGTTAATTGTATACAGAAAGAAAAGTGATTTGAAGAAAACTCAGTAAAACATGAACTATCAAACTATGGCTAGCTCTCACTGAAAAGTGACTACAAGTGATTTAACATTTCTTTTCTTATCTGAACTTTCCAACAAGCAGAAAATAGCCACATAATTTAAAATACTATAAAATATTGCAGTAAATTGTATAGCACAGTAGCAATTATACAAAATGAATCATGCAAAACAATGTGAAACTAAGTCCTACATGTCAGATCTCTCAAATTTTTCCCATATGATATGCATCTGACTTTTAAAGCTGCAAAAAATGCCTGGGACCATTGTTTAGAATAGTAGTCCTTAATTCCTAATTGAGCATCAGTATCACCAGGAAAACTCTGGAAAACTACCCTTGACTTACAGGTACCCGTAAGGAGTTAAGTAGACCTGGAAGTCTAGGTTCCTAAGATGATTCTTAAGTAAATTCATTGACAGAGGACCTCGCAGGGATCAGAAACATGTAACCTTGACTTTCTGTTGGTCTGTTATTTAGCCTTTAAATCACTCCCACACACAGATGCACCCACGCACACAATCATATGCACCCATGTATATGTACTCTCGCACACACTGTAACTTCTGATGTACCTTCTGATTTGCTTTTGCTCCTCTGGGTAAAAGGCAAAGCTGCTGAGCCCAAGCAAGTCTTCCCGACATTCCCCGGACCAGCACAGTGACAGAGGGGAAAAAATCATCTAGAATAAAATGGATGTGTAAAAATTTTTACTTCAGATAACAACCATTTAATATACAACCTGCTATCACCTGCAGAACATTTCATGATCAAAGCCATAGCACAGTGCCTCCTAAACTGCAATGCCACAGCTAAGTTCCATGAGTACTACTACCCCACTCTGTACCAACCACTCTATTTTAACTTTCCTAACATCCGCACATACCTCTACACATATGTTTTGGTGAAATGCTATGTATCATAGCAAACTCTCTTAAACTTCCAGTGTTGAAGAGAACTTTATGAAAGAAAACAGGCTGGTTATGTGCAGTGTTGACATACATTTGCTCAGAGATTGGGGTCCTGTAACTACAGGCAGACACTGTTTCCTCCCAGCAGAAGTTCAGGGATGGAGACATGAAAAACTTCAGGGTCCTTTTTCTTCCCTTTCTTTGTCTCAGTTATGGGAAAAGTGGGTCAAACTCTCTCATTTCTTCTGTTATTAACTATTTCAATAAACAAAATGTTCTTAATTATGTAAAATTATTCATTTTCTATTTTATTTTATTTTTGTAGACTACCTATGCAGTAAAATTACTTGGAATAAGAGTAAGGCAATCCTAAAAAAAAAAACTTGCAAGAGAACCCAGAAGCTTAAAGGGATTTGAAGGATTCGAAAGGATTTTGCAGGCTGTTCAGCAGATAGCTTAGGGGTAGGAGGGTGATGGAATAATGAAAAGAAGGCAGCAGGGAGAGAAAGCCAGGCAAGCCTTAGCTCTGGGGTAAAGAAGGTAGAACTGACAGTGATGAATAGTGCCATTCTATTTCATAATATCGTCACTAACCTTAACCATAACATGATGGAAATAGTATCCTCCTATTGCAAACAGAGCTAGGTCTCTCTTTCTGTAGAATTATGACATCCTGCTTATAGTCAACAGAAGCTGTACAGGACTCAAAGACTCTGCTTACCTTTGCGTGTAGCTTTAGTCACTGAGGAAGTCCTACTGTGGTGGGACAACAGAAAATAGTGTTGTTTGGAAAACCTGAATTTGAATCCTAGTTATATACTTCTCAAGTTCCCCTAAGCAAATCACATGCCCTCTGTGAGCCTCCTAACTGTGGGATAGTGCATGTCTTGTCAATGAACAATCACTGAAGTTTCTTCAGCAGATCACATCTACATGCTTAAGGATGAACACTATGGTGCAAGGAGGGCAGTGGTAGGCAAGCAGATTTTTGAACTGCCAACGGGGTATCACACCAGGTAGAAAGAAAATGCAACACTCAACGTAAGAAATTAATAAAGCCTTGCATTTAGATGTACTGGGAGGAATACAGAGGGAAGATTCAAGAGTCACTGAGACTAATGATATAGGGAAGGAACAGGAGGAAGAAGCGAAGATGACTTCTCAACTTTCTAGCCTGTGTGGGTAGTAACCGAAACAGAACAATGATGGGTGAAGGGGAAGGGATAGAGGGGCAGGATCCAAGGTTCACAAGGAAAGACAGAATGGCAATGATTTTTATAAATAGTAAAAATAAAATATCTCATTAAGGTAAACTTTACATAAAAGTTGAGACACTTTGCTATTTCAAGCACACATAAAGAATCTTTAAACAGTTCTACTTCATTTGCACAGTCTATTTTTTGACCTCTGTTTCTCTAGTGATGTTATCCTATAGCTTCAAGTCTTTCTGACAAATAGTTATTTGGAATTCACAGTCTTTGCTTCCCTGAGAGAACTGAGAACACACTGTTTGAGCAGTAGAGAAAGCTAAGAGTGCTACAACTTACTCTGCTCATTTCCAAGTGGTTGCTCCAGCATTGCCAGGATGACACTGTTATCCAAGACAAAGTACCGGAAACTATGCTTGTTTATAGTTGGCAGCCTGGAGTATTTGATCAGAGTGGTCTCATTCACCAGACTACAAGGAGAGGCAGGACCACTGGGTGAAGGAAATGCGCCAAGCAACTGCATGATACTACGGAGAATGGAATAAAGAACAATTAATTCCCAAAGAAAACTCTAACTTTACCTCTTGGGTCTATGTATCCTTCTGCTCCTCTGAATTAAGTGAACACAGTTATGCTTCCTGTTCACAGGTCAGATTTATTCCCTGTTGCAAAAAATACCCTGGCAGGCTGGGTAGAATCTGTACCCCAAGAAAGAAAGGCCACTCTCCCAGATGCGGGGTAACAATAGCCACAGCTTTCAACTGTCCTAGGAACTGCCCTCAACAATGGATGCCTCACTAAGGGCCACTCTTCTTTCTGGGACAGGCCACATCCAACACCTGTTTAGTGCAAGGTTCATAGGTCTGAGTTCCCTCCCAGCTAGAAAGAAAACTCAGGGTCAAGTCAGCTTGAGCATTTTGCTGCAACTGCCTCTATTGTCCTTTGTTAAGAGGCCAAATCCCAGGGCATGCTGCCTTCTTCCTGCATGTCCACGACTAAATAGATCCTCATTTCAGGTAAGGAATCTGGGGTACTAACAGTTAAATCTCAAAACTGTCATAAAGAAATCTATGACACAAATACTTTATAAAGCAGAGTTCCACTGATCAAGACTTACCATTCAGAAATGTTTGCATGTGTATACAAGGTGTGTATACACTTATGCACACACAGAAATAGAGAGAATAAAGATTTATGCATATAAGCAATGAATTTAACTCAACTAGCTCTTTGTGTCAAGTACTGTTCTAGGCATTTTATATACATTTTATCATATAGTTTCATAATAACCATATGAAATAGGTACCATCATTATTTCCATTTTTATTACCCTCATTATAATAAGAAATTGATGCTCAAAGAAAAAGCATTCTAAATTTAACAGAAAGATTTTTACCATGTAATATCAACATGGCCTTTCATGTACATCTCATACAGAAAACTATTTCTTAACACATTTGTGTTTATGTGTACACACATGAATATGTGTTATATATGTGTTGTATGCATACATGGGGGGTGCATATGTGGAGGACAAGAAGTGTCCTGTTCATCTACCTTAATCCCTGGAGACAATATCTCTTAATGAATGTGGAACCAGGCTAGCAGCCAATAAACTCCAGTGATCTTCCTCTATCTGCCTTCCCTTCTAGCACTGAGGTTCCGGGTACGAACACAGCCATGTCTAGTTTTTCACATGGGTACTGGAGCTCTGAAGTCAGGCACTCAGGCTTGTACAGCAAGTGCTCTTACGCACTGAGTCATCTCCACAACCCTTGATACCATTTATCAACCACTCTTCAGCTCTCTAAGATCTCTGATGATGGAAGGCACTGTTTCCCAGCAGATGGCTTCCTGTCAGTGCAGGACTGCAACAACTCAAGGAATGAGGGACTCAGTAAGTTCAGTACTCTAATGACTGTGGAAAACACGAGCCAAGCCAGGAGACTAGTACTAAGAACAGAGAGAGATGTCACAAAGCACACAGGCCTGTAAGCTTGTTGTCATGTTCCATGTAAGATCTAGGATGTTATCAAACAGGCTTCTGGAAGAGGTTAGGCCGATTACATGAAATCATTACAAGCCTCACCACATTTTTCTCTTCCCGGAAGTGAGTAGACTGGAGTCTACTGGAGTCACTGGAGTAAACATCTCTAAAATAAAGACAAGTACTTGACTGTCACGATAAACCTGTAGATAAAGATTAAAAGTCCTTGTAAACCTCCAAGGAGTCTCTGCTAATATACTCTGAGGTTCAACCTCTGCTTTCTATAAGCAGTGTTCTGATAAGAACATAGAAAACAAGCTCATAATGTTTGTTCATGCCTGTAATACCAACATCCAGGAAGCTGAGGCAGGAGGATTGCCATGAATTTGAGGCCAGCCTGGGCTAAAAAGTGAGAATCTGCCTTAAAAAAAAAAAAAAAAAAAGTCAGTAGGATGGCTCAGTGGGCAAAGACTATTGCTATCAATTCCAACAACCAGAGTTGGATTTCCTGGAACTCACATGAAAGGAGAAAAAGATTCTCAAAAGCTGTCTTCCAACACCCACACGCCCATGCACACGTTTTGCTTTGTTTTTGAAAAGAGCAGGGTATGGTAGTGCACACCTTTAATCCCAGCACTCAAGAGGCAGAGGCAAGAAGACCTCTGAGAGTTCAAGGCCAGCCTGGTCTACAGAGTGAGTTCCAGGACAGCCAGGGCTACACAGTGAGACCCTATCTTAGGGAAGAAAGAAGGCAAAATAATTAAGAAAAAAACCAAAACCCTACAACAGACTAAAACTTAATCTGCAGAGATCATATATCAGAATAAGAGTTAGGATTTAAAAAGACTACAGATAATATGGAAGATCCTACAAAAAGAAATTTCAACATTCCCAAACAAACAGGCACAGGATGAGAGCACAGAAGAAAAGGAAACATGCAAAGACTCAAGAGTCCAGTTAACATAAAAGACTCTCCAGTGCTTGAAGTCTTGCTGCTGTCTCCCAACAGAGGTTGATGAAATACACTGTCCTACGGAGTTTGAAAACATTCAGATCCCATGAAGAACACTGTACTCAGTGATCTACCTGTGAGAGATACATGCTCAAAGCTATACCAGTTGAGTGACAGTATGATCAAGGCATGCAAATCCATGTAATACGAAAACCACATGAAGGCACTAGCAGAAAGGAACCAGAGCAACATAAACATTATCTTTGTATACTGCTGCTGCCTGGAGAAAGAATTACTACCAAAAGTCTGAACAAGAACCAATGAGAACAAGTTAACATGAGAGTTTGATATAGAACATCAAGCTTTTAACAATTAAAATGAAGTGGGAAATCTTAGAGGCTAGACTTTAAACCCAAATTAAAGGTAAGCTTTTAGTAAATGCATCTTAAGCAGCGGGACCACTGAAATGACTTCTAAGAGCACGAATTCTGAATTTATACTTTAATATGCCATGGTCTAGAAACCCAACAAGTTAATATGTACTTTATGAATGTTATCGAAGACAGACTGGCATGTACCAAAAAAACTCAGTATGACTGTGATAGTATGGAACACAACACTATGTGAGACAGGAAGACAATGTGAGTGTAAAGGTGAAAAACACTGTCCTTCAAAAATCAGAATAACAGAAAGAGGTTCGTACAAGTAGCTAGATTTACTGTGAGCATGGAACAGTATATGATGCTGCCTGAAATACAGGAGAGATGCATAAGCAGGTATGAACATGCCCAGTTCACCACTACAAGTGGCCAAACTATGGCAAGGGAGTACTAGGGAGCAGTGGTGGGAGCAATCAGATCACCTCCCTGGCCCTCCACCGGAATTCAGACATGGTAGGAAACAAGAGATCTACTCAAGGTTTTTAATCACTCAAGCAGTAGGATGAAATGGTGTTGAAGAAGAGTTTAACCACAGAGTGCAAGACAAACAGGAAGAGTTAAAAGACTAGAAACAGAAATCATGCAAGAAGTGAGGTGACCTAGTACAGAATACTATCTAAGGCTTCAGGGGACAGTGTGAAGTCCTTACAATAAGTGTATTGGACTCAGTTGCTGCTGGTCTCATGAGGAACGACAGAGTTACAAATCAGAGAGAAAAAAAAACAACTGGAAACAATGCTAACAGCTGGCTGCGGTGGCGCATGCCTTTAGTCCCAGCACTTGGGAGGCAAAGGCAGATAGATCTCTGTGAGTTCAAGGCCAGCCTGGTCTATATAGTGAGTTCCAGGACAGCCAGAAACAGTGAAACCCTGCCTCAAAAAACATCAAAACGAACCAGAACAACCAATGGTGATGCCGACAAAAAAAGCAGCAACTATGCGAGAACAGAAAAACTGGTTGGGAACATGCTCCACCATGATGGAACTCTGCACTGTTCAAGAGTGGAAACCAAAGACAGCCTGGCGGATGGACTTGGTAACAGAGACAAAACAGCAAAAAAATAAAGACAGAGCCATTCAGAGAACTATAGTCTGAGGGAGAAAGAGCCCAGGCACATAGCCAGTCCTTAGCAGTACCTATGCTCTTACAGGAACAATCAGGCTAGAGTGGAACAAACTTCCTTCAACAAGAAGAACTCAAGAACTCCTAGTGAGCAAGATTCTCCCTGCTTATCTCCTAGCCTTCTTCCTCTTCCTGACACAGTATCAAGTCCCAGTGCTGTGGCACTTTATGGCTCCCCCAGCCCACGTGCTGCACAAGCACATGCTGCCATAGTTATCCTCATCAATTTTCTAGCTATTAGCTAAAGCTCAACAAAGGCACTCAAAGTCTAGCTGTTACCAGAGTGCACAGTTCTAAAGAAAAGCAAGCATCCTGAAAATTATGAGCTAAGCCCATAAACAACAGAAACAAATCCAACTAATCTGATTATATCCCAAAGAAGGAAAGGACACTGCACTCACAAAAGATGTCAGGATCTTGGGCAGAGCTGGTTTACACACAAATCTTCAAGCCAGCCCTTACTAACTTGACATTCTTCCTTCCTGTGGCTGTTTTCCTAGGTTTTCATTCATACTCATCCTTGAATGAGCCACACAATCTATGACTCTATGCAATCTCTACTTATTCAGTCCCTTCAATCTGCAAATGGGCCCAAACTCAGCCCTCTTTCCAGGCCCCCAATCCACCAAGTACAAAGGACTTTCTTAGTTCTTTCTGCCATTCTTTCAAAGAATCAACCCCTTGTTTCCATGTGACATACATTATTAATTGCCTGCAATACTGCTCACAGCTCAAATGTTGCCCATCCTCTCAGTCAGGGTTTATGTGGCTCCATAAGCATGTTACTTTGCTTTCACTTTATCTCAAAGTACTCACTTCCTCCTCCCAGGTCCCTGCCATTTGATTTGTATCTCTTCTTTGGGGACATTTATATCCACCTGATATTGAAGGACTTTGTGTTTCTATTCATCTTCCCTACTCAACCAGATAGTATTCATTCAGTAACTGAATCGGACTTATCTGTATGATTCTATTACCAAGCTTTGACAAGGGAGTTTAAATAAAAAAAATCTTAGCTGAACAGAACATAAAAGATGTAGTAGAGACCAGCACTGGGTAGCAGATCTGATGCTGTGACATCTCTAGGCTTAGCCATGAAAGAAGGGGAAGAAGTAGCTCCAAGATAATTCTTGGCTCTAATATGAGCTGACCTGAGTAGTTATCAGCCAGCATGGAAATACAAAGATCCCCATTTTCTGGTTTCTTGTTGGTCTAAGAATGAATACAAAAAGAGTATTTCGTTCCATTTTGTGTTTGAAGATGTAGTACCCTACAGGGGCTGTTACTCTGCTGAACAAGGAAGACAGAGCAGCACAGACCACTGCTGCCCTGTCTGTTACAGCTCAGTCTTCAGCAGCTGCTTCCATACCATGTTAAAGTGGCTTCTGCAGCATCCTTTACCCTCATAGATGCAGGGTTTGGCTCTTTATCACCTTTGTACTTGACCTCTTGTTCACTGTTCTTGGACTTGCTTCCTGAGATACCCAGTTCTACAATCTCCAGTACTTCCTTAAGGCAATCCTAGGAGGAAAAGACAGAATGAGTTTTTAAAATATTTCAAACACATTTATTTACTTTATTTAAGAGAGGGTATATGTGTGTTTGTGCACAAGCCAAGGTCAGGGAACAACTCTGGAGAGTTGGTTCTCTTCTCGTACCATATAGGACTCAGTGATCACACCCAAGTCATTAGACTTGGTGGCAAGCACTTTCACCTGCTGAACCATCTCACCAACCCTGATCAATTTTTATACACATTACTTAAGAGAAGACAAGGGAGCCATAACAGTGGTTATGTTTTGGGGCAGAGCTCCAGTTTCTAATGCTCTTTAACAGATATGTTTGTATCATAATATACTAAACTTAAGCCTCCATCAAAAGAACTAAATTTGTGTGTTTAGAAGGAGACTAAAGACAGGTTTTAATTTGATCGGTTACAGGGCTCACAAAATTGCCATAGATTGTCACAAACCCTGAAAGGCTAATAAGTATAATAGATTCAGAAGTAATTCCGCCAAACCCAGATGGTTTAAGACACATCAGATTACCTAATATATCAAAGAGGTTAATTATTTATTTTTTGAGGCAGGATCTCACTATGGAGCTCAGGCTGGCCTCAAACTCACTATGCAGACAAAGCTGACACTGAACCCAGGACCTCTGCTGCTGCTGCTGCTGCTTCTGCTTCTTCTTCTTCTTCTTCTTCTTCTTCTTCTTCTTCTTCTTCTTCTTCTTCTTCCTCTTCCTCTTCCTCTTCCTCTTCTTCTTTGGTTTTTGGTTTTTGAAGACAGCGTTTCTTTGTACAACAGCCCTAGCTGTCCTGGTACTAGCTCTGTAGACCAGGCTAGCTTCGAACTCAGAGAGATCCACCTGCCTCTGCCTCCCAAGTGCTGGGATTAAAGATGTGTGTCACCACTGCCAGGTCTATCTCTGCTTCTTAACTGCTAGGATTACAAGCAGGTGCCACCATCCCCAACAATTGACATCTTAAAATAATTTATATTTAAAACTATTTTGTGTAACAGATTTTCCTATGGCCCAGGCTGGTCTCTAATTCATTATGTAGCCAGGGATGACCTTGACCTGCTCTTCCTTCTATCTCCCAAGTACCTGGAATTACAAATAGGCACCATCACAGCTGCTGGTTGATGTAGTTCTAGGGATCAAAAGGAGCACTTCAGAAATGCTAAGCAACCATTGTGTTAAACTTGGCTACAAGTCTAGTCCTGTAAACATTTTTTGTTATCATAACTTTAAAAGCTACAATGAAAATAACTCAGATTTTACCAACAATGTTACTTACAAAGATCTCTATCTTTCTAAATATCCAGTGACCTTGGGAAGTTCTACTGTCACTGAGCTCATTATGCCTGCTTCCCTGTAAGGTACAGTGGCAGAGAAAACAGACTACATATCTGTACCCATTTGAAAGTGCAGAAACCTGTGAGAAATACAATGTTTCAATAAAAGTAATGTTTACAGCTAAGCTGTGCCCTCGCTTTGAATTAAGTGCCCTTCTTTGTTTGCTAACAGGAAACCAAGTAGCTTTAATAGCTATCTCCAGCCGGGCGGTGGTAGCGCACGCCTTTAATCCCAGCACTCGGGAGGCAGAGCCAGGCGGATCTCTGTAAGTTCGAGGCCAGCCTGGACTACCAAGTGAGTTCCAGGAAAGGCGCAAAGCTACACAGAGAAACCCTGTCTCGAAAAAACGAGAAAAAAAAAAAAATAGCTATCTCCAGTTTGCCATCCTATCCAAAAAAAAAAAAAAATGGACTTTTCCAGATCCAGCAGTTGTATATACGAGTGCATAGCAACTGTGAACGCATAAAAAGGCTTGAGCTTGCTCAACCAAAACTCCAGCACTGAGGTGGTGGAAATAGGCAAAAAATACTATCACTAGCTGGGGAGCTATTGGCATATGTGATCATATATGATAACCACGGGGAGAGATAGAACCAAGTTTCTGCAATGACATGATCAGTGGGAGGTTGACCGCACTCCAGGGCAGGACCCATCCCCATAATAGCTAGGAAATACAAACTGGACTCAATATAGGGGAAAAAGAGAGAGGGGGGAAAAAAGATCTCAAAATTGGGTAGGTAAGGAAGTAAGGGTAGATCTTGGTAAAAGAGGTTGAGTATGTTAAAAATACACTTTGAATTTTTACAAGAATTAATGAGAATATTATTTTTTATAAAAGAAGTCTTGCTGTTTCAGAAAAATTAGGCAAGGTCTTTTCTTTCATAAAGCATTTCTCTGTGGGATTGTTTGGAAACAAATCTAAGCATTATGATAGTTTTCAAGTTATGCTCAAAAGAGTAAGTGTCCTACTGAAATCAAACAAGCACATTCAAAGTATATGACACTGTATTTAAATTCAGATATTCTCTTTTAAAAGGTATTTTCTCAACAAACCGTTTCATTCCTACTTGGTGTTTCAAGACTGAATAAGCTCACCTTTTCATCCAGCATATCAGGGTGCTCTGTCAGCCAGACACAGAGACACTGAAATGCTGCCACTATCATGGAGTGCAGATCCCGGGAATGAAGAGGAGCTGGCCGACTGCACTGGTATACAATATAACTGCACACAGAACTGATGGCACGCTTTCGGTCTCCCAAGTCAACCATCACCTTCACCTAAGCATGTCCATTTAAGGAACAAAACCAGTTAGTCAGGAACCATTACACCAAGCATTTGCCCTGCAACTGAGCCTATCTGATAATGTGATACACAAGAGGCCTTGTTTTTAAATATTATTTATATACAGGAACAGACTTACAGATAAACTACAAAAAAGTGGCATTCTAAATCCTAAAAGTACTTTACTCTAGCATGGTTGTTCACACCTTAAAACCCAAAGTTCTTGGATGCACTTACTCATATTGTAA
Organism: Peromyscus eremicus; assembly: GCF_949786415.1. Classification (NCBI taxonomy): domain Eukaryota; kingdom Metazoa; phylum Chordata; class Mammalia; order Rodentia; family Cricetidae; genus Peromyscus; species Peromyscus eremicus. The sequence goes on along the minus strand of NC_081419.1, from coordinate 131,871,680 downwards.
AATGTGCAGGAATAGCCAGCAAAGGAACATGTGTGTGTTTTAAAGTCCCAAACTCAACCTCATTGTGATGGCTTTTGCTCTGCACAACAAAGTCTAGTGAAACAGCTTAGAAGGCTCAATTATCCATCACAGTGAGTTACACATGTTCAAAGTATGTAACCTCAAAGAACTGTCGCTACAATCAGATAATAAATATAAGCATCACCCCAAATGTCCTCATGCACCTCTGTAAGCCTCCTCCCATTCCTCTTGTTCCCTTCTGTGAGGAGCTGTTTATCTGCTATCACAATAGATCGGACTATATTTCCTAAAATATAATAAGTTCTATAATATTTACTTTGGGGAAAGGTATTTAGCTAGCTTCTTTCTTCTATTTAGCATAATTAATTACTTCCAGATGTATCTACTTTTTGTAATGTTTTTTACTTTGTATTGAGTGCATTCCAGTATATGAATATAGCACAATTTTTCTACCCAGTAACCTGTTAATGGACATTTGGGTTCTTTCCACCCTGTGAATATTACAAATATAGTTGCTATGAATATCCACATCATTGACTAGATGTATGTTCTCTTATATATTGGGACTGGAATGACAGGGTCATTAGATACATGTATTATTAAATTTTTAAGGATCTGCCAAACTGTTTTCCAAAATAGTTATTACAATTAACATTCTCATTAACAGTTTCCTTATATCCTGATCAACATTTGATACGGTCAAGTCTTTTTAAATTTAGCCTGTGTTTGTTTCTTTGTGTGTGTGTGTGTGTGCGCGCGCGCTGTATGCATATATGTACATGTTTCTATGGGTACATGCATTTGTGTGTATGCAGAGGCCACAGGAGGACGGCTGAGTGCCTTTCTATCACAGTGTCTCTCGACCTTCCTAATGTTACAACCCTTTAATATAGTTCCTCACGTTGTGGTGACTCAATGAAATTATTTTTGTTGCTACTTCATAACTGTAATTTTGCTACTGTTATGAATAGCAATGTAAATATCTGTGTTTTCTGATGGTCTCAGGCGACCCCTGTGAAAGGGTCATTCAGCCCTTAAAGGGGTCTCAACCCACAGTTCTATTGCTTTCTACATTATTCCCTAGATGGGGTCTCTCACATGACCTAAAGCTTCCTGTTTCAGCTAAGCTGACAGGCTAGGAAACTCCTGGAGTCTGCCTATTTCCACATGCCACTCTGAGGTCCCTGTGGTCATTGCTGGCTTTTTAAACGGGTGCTGGCAATACGAATTTAGGTCCTCATGCTTGCACAGCAAGCACTCTTACCCTAAGCTATGCTTCTAGCCCTCAATGTTAGCCATTCTATTGAGTATATAATAGTCTTTCAATGTGAATCTAATTACATTTCCCTAACAACTAATGATAGTGAGGTAGGAAAACTCACCTTAAAGGAGAGTGGCACTATTCCCTGGGTTTGGGTCCTGGACTGCATAAAAAGGAGGAAGCCAGCTGAGCACAAGCATTCATCTGCTCTCTTCTTCCTGACTGCAGACTCAACGTGACTAGCTGCTACAAGCTCCTGCCACCTTGACATCCCCGCCATAATAAACTGTACCCTTGAACTGTGAGCCAAAATAAACCCTTCTATCCTGAAGCTGCTTTTGTCAGGGTATTTTGTCACAGCATGAGACAAGTAACTAATACATTTTTACATTTAAGTCCACAATCCATTTTTAGCTGATTTTTGTAACCAAGTTTTCTACCAGTACCACTGGTCAAAGACTACCCTTTCTCCTTAGAGCTATCTTTGTACCATGTGTCAAAAACCAGACAGCTACATAAGTGTGGTCATGAAGTCTCAATTATAGACCACTGATCTATTCATTCAACCCTGTTCTAACACCAGACTGTTTTAATCACTTTATCTTTACAGAGAGTCATGGAATCAGGTAGTATTAGCCTATTATATATGATGACCCAGGTCCAGAGCAGTGCTCCATCCAAGCTAACTGCATCTTAAACTGAAAATAGATCACAAGTCACAGGGAGCAGCACCTTGCTCTCTGTATGGTTTACCATGTCTCACGAATGGCTATTCTAATGTTTAAATCAGCAACTGCTCCTCACATATCTATTACATTTGGGGGTTTTTGAGTTAAGTTCCAAGTAGTGTTCAAACACACTAAGTTTTCTTATCTATTTTGTCTCTCACAGTTTGCAAGACAACTTTGAAGTAAAGGCCTACGCTTCATCTCACTCCACTTCTGTGATGAGTACCACTACATGAGCACAATGTATTTTATATTTTCATCTCATCTGATCCTCACAATACCAAGTGGTATATGGAAAATAATTTTTTCCATTTTAATAATAAAAAATACTCAGATGCTAGTGAGAATGTGGAAAAATTGGAAGCCTTGTATGTTGATGAAAGGAATGAAAAAGGACTCAGTAGTTGTGGAAAACAATCTGCAGTTCTTCAAAAGCTAAACAGAATTCCCATAAACCCAAGAATTCCACTCCTTAGTACATACCCAAAAAACTGAAAACTGATATTCCAAATAAATACATGTTCCCATACATCCACAGCAGCTCTACTAGTAAGAGTCTAAATACCTCTCAATTAATGAACAGGCAAACAAACAGTGATAATTACATTCAGGACAGTGCTGTGCAATCCTAAAAAAGGGCTGAAACTCAAAAAATTACTTCTCAAGTGAGAAAGACTGGCACTCTTGAAATGACACACATTACATGATTTTCCTACTGATCCCTTTCGGTGAATGATCCTGATTAGGTAGAGCCAAAGAAACAAAATGAAGATCAGTGGCTGTCAGAGGAGGTGGTGGCCGTGAGAGTGGGCAAGAAAGCAACTGCTTTGAGGCTCAGGGATTTCCCCCCGAGGTGACAAAAACACTTGGAAATGGAGACGGTAGGTTGCACTACACTGCAAATGTACTAACAGTCCCTGAATCACCTGCTTTAAAATGGTTAGTTTTATGTTACATGAATTTCAGAGAGAGACTGAGACTTAAGTGCAAATGAACCCCATTTCTAAGGTTCCACAAAACTGAAATAACTGTGAGAGAAATATGAATATATAGTCAATTTTTGCTTAATACTGATAACAGAAAATAGTAATCACAGAAATACTTTATAATAAATGCTCTTTATAAAAGCAATAAATATACTATTATGTGCAATCAGTCATCAGTATTGAAATGTTTTCTGTACCTTAACAGAAATATTCACATCCTTTGCACCTATTTTTCAGTTTGCAAAATTTCACTTGGAGGCTCGATTTTATATACTCTGGATATAAAATACATACATGTACTGACAATCCTAAAATACCTACACAAAGGGGGTGGGTGTCAAAATACAAAATACAAAAAAAAAGGCATGACGCAAGCTGCTGAACTAAACTAAGGGACAGTCCTCACCTTTGCCAGGCCAGAGAGGAGTTCTAGAGCCGCCAGGGATATGCTCATGTCTTGCCGCCACTGAGAGTTGAGTCTTTGGGTGACGAGATGAATGCTGCGAATCAGGAGCCCAGCAGCTGAATCTGTATTAAGAGCTAGGATATAACCCAATGCCACATCCACGGGGAGGGAAAACAACTAAGCATTAGTAACAGAAGCACAGCATTCCACCAGGCACAGACCACAGCAGCCACAGTGAGCACAATGGGCACCCACACAGAGCCCTGCTCCCCACCCAGCAGCCTGAGCACCAGGCCTGACTGATGGTGTGCAAGGCACACAAGGGGCTGGATCAGCTTCTAGCTCCCAGTCCACACTCTGACAAAGAACACTATGGACTTGGCAGTTTCAGTACCATCCTTATAATGAAAAATGGTGTCTTTAAGTTTTAAATGCATAACTTATAGAGTTTAATTTTCAAAAAGAACAATGAAAAGGCAACCAAGTATTTCCTTAGAGTTTTACAGAGGCAAGAATTCAACCTGATAGCCTCCTCAGATGCTAGGAATTACCTTACAGCATCTCTTGAAATGATAGGGTTTAAACCAGTAAAAACCACATGCAATGCCTTTTCAAACCCAGGTTTACATTGAACTCTTTACCACTATTTTAAAACCTTTAAAAAGGTTAAATAACCAAGTCACTGTTTTTACTTGGACTTCAATTTTATATGTAAAGTAATTATTACTTAGTTAGGAGTGAATTCCAAGAAATTAAAGGAGGATAAATTAAATTGTAATTAAAAAGGAAGCTTTAGGGGCATTATACCTGTGGATCCTATCAGAAAGAGGGCAGTGACAACAGAAAAAGGAATGATCATTAAAGAGACAGTCATGCGACACTGACACAAATCTGGATCTTTTAGTAAAAACTATGACATAACAAGCAGAGCTCACTAACACCAGCTGAAAATGCTGGAACAATCAGTTCAAACACTTATATACGACACATGCAGTAACACGAAATATCTTTAGTTTTAAAATGGCTTCGAAACAAGAATCAGTTCAACCTAGAGAATGCCTAAATCTACATAAAGAGTGACAATTTAAATGTACTGAATATCCACATAATGACTATATGTATTTGACATGCTGACAGGTAATGTATCATCAATTCAATTATGAAAGCATGCCTCATGAACATGGCTCATGGATTCTCCAGATGATTACAAAATTAGGCTCACATCTAGGGAATCAGATATTCTAATCTCAAGGAATAAACACAGATTCAATCACTATCAGCATTTGTGCATAAAAAACATTATAAAGTGCTCACACTAAGCCAATAAATTCTGCTCAGTATAAAGGACATCACTGAACAGGATGTTTTCCTGGCAAGTGCTTTATTTAGCAGAGCAGAAAATGTCTCTTTATTCTTGTAACTGAAGAACCTTACAAGACAGAATATCTAAGTTTTAACATGGCAACACATGCTTCTCTGGGTCAGCTTCCATCACTTCCCTCACATCTGCAGTTACGGGGCTCACTGACCATCTCTGCCATCATTCTGAGAGCTCTGAAGCAAGGCCCACATCTTGTGTGAGCCTGTATCACTAGTGCCTGGTACAGAACTCAGACACCTCATGACCTCTCATCATAAACATCTGTAAGATCTAACAAACTCCAAAACGAGCTACAAGAAATCAGAAAAATACTTTTTCTTTAGTTTTTTTTTTTAACTAACATCTTCTGTCAATTATACCTAGTAGATAAAACTTGTATTTTTGTTTTCGATTCTTGAAAAGTTTTAATTTTGCTTATTTTGTAAATCAGAGAATTAATTAATACATGTGTAAATGCTAACAGACTGTTTTAAACACAGCTCACCGTAATCCCTTAGGAGAGCTTGAGCAGGTCTCTCGCTATCAGGTGTCGTAGGTTCTGTGCTTCCTCCACTTGCTGAACTAATGCCACTATTAGTGCGACTATGACTCTTCAGGTTGTTTTCTCCACCACCCTAGTCAAATGAAATGAACCAAGATGAACAGTTGACAAGTACAAAAATAAGTTATTAAAAATTTGTTAGATAGCCAAGTGGTGGTGCATGCCTTTAATCCCAGCACTTGGGAAGCAGAGGCAGATGGTTCTCTGAGTTCAAGGCCAGTCCTGAAATCAAGTTTCAGGACAACCAGGGGGCTACACAGAGAAATCATCTTGAAAAACCAAAACAAACAAAACTTGTTTAGAGTTGGGGCTGTGGCTCAGGAGTACAGCACTTGCCTCACAAGCATAAGGCCCTAGGTTCATCCCAGTAATGCAAACCTAACAGGCTGGCTAGCACAAGGTGATACACAGAGAAACAGACAAGGGGTTAGAATCACTGTGGGGTTGTTGCTCTAACGCCATCTGTTTAAAAGGGTATACAGGGTTTGACAACTACAGGTACCCACACTGGGTCTCCCATGCTGTTTATCAAAGGGCCACCTCAGAGCCCTTTACATACACTACAGTTCACTAGTTAATAACTGAGTCATTAAGGAAAATACTTGAAGTACCTCTGGAGCAAAACCTCAGAACAGGAATATAATCTTCAAATAAAGACAATATGGGGCTGGGAGATTATCTCAGTCAATAAAGTGTTTACTACTCAAGCATGAAGACCGGAGTTTGATCCACAGAACTTACTTAAAAAAAAAAAAAATGCTAGAAGGAAGGAAGGGTAAGGGAGACAGCTCAGTGGGTAAGAGCACCCGCTATACAAGCATGAAAACCTCAGTTCAAATCCCTAGACCTATGTAAAAAGCTGGTCATGGCCACCCACATGCCTATAATGACAGCACTGTGCAGGGTGGAAACAGGAGCATCACTGGGCTTGTTGGCTGCCAGTTTAGCTCCAGGATCATCAAAAGACGCTGTCGTAAGGCAATAAGGCAAAGCAATAGTGCAGAATACCTGACATCCTCCAAGGTCACATCCACCTATACCCACACACACGCGCGCACACACACACACACACACACATACACACACAACAGCAACTTTTAAATATAGTTGTACCATAGAGTACAAACAATAAAATAACTACAGTTAGTATAAATTCCCATACACATAAGAGCAAATAAACCCATTTGTTAAAGATTTCTTGTAACTTTCCCCATATAAACAGAACCTGCTGTATCCAAATCAGTACATTATTAGCCATCTACTAAAACATTAATGAATTTCCTTAATAATTTTTTCATTTCTCCAGCTCACCCCATTATACCTTATTACTTCCCCATACCTCAACCTACCCCAAGTGTAATGATCACATATCTAGAAGGAAGAAGCAAGAGACACTGTCCATCTCTAGGGAGATCTTAAGTAATAGTGCTTTGGGCACCTGTACACTTCTGTCTACAGGAACTACAATAAAGACAGCAGATCTTACAGGTAGACTTATATCTGTTAGGGATAGCAGGAACTAGGAAGTCCTTTCCTAGAATATTCGGACAAAACAATCCTAGCTGGGTTTCTTTCATGCAGGAGTTCCCCTAGGACCTGATGAGGTACTGAACAAGCAGAAATCTCAAAATGTATGATGTTTTAAAATAGGACCCTTCTGAGTCTACAAGCTGAAATTTATAAACAAAACACCTTAAAAAACCAGGTGTGGCTAATGGAAGCTCATGAACTATAGACTAGTGGCTGTGGAGCCCCCATGGGACTGGACTAGACCCTCTGGATACGGAAGACGGTTGTTTGGCTTGAACTGTTTGGGGGGGCACCCAGGCAGGGGGATCAGGATCCGTCCCTGGTGCACAGGAAGGCTTTTGGGAATTCGGTGCCTGTGGTGTGACACCTTGCACAGCCTTGGTGCGGTGGGAAGGGGCTTGGACCTGCCTAGGCTCTGTGTGCCGGGCTCTGCTGACTCCCCAGATGTGGGGATGTGGGGTAGCTTGGGAGAGAGGGCTGGGGGGTGGGAGGAGAGAGGAAGTGGGATCTGTGGGTGGTATGTAGAGTGAGTAGAAAATTTCTTACTAAAGAAAAATGGGAAAAAAAACAAAAAACAAAACAGGTGTGGGGGTGCATGCCTGTGGAGACAGAAGGACCAAGAGTTTAAGGTCATCTTCAGCTAAATACATAGTTTGAGACTTGCCTGGGCTACATGAGAGACTGCCTCAAAAAATAAAAACAATGGGTTGAGGATACAGCTCAGAGGTAGACAGTTTGGTTAGCATGTGTGAGGTCCTAGGTTCAATTCCAGCACTGTTAAGTATGATTTAGATAAAATCAGAAGCAGATATTCTATGACATTATATAAGCTTCTTACCATCTCCATTTGGCAACCAATGGCTTCTAAAAGTGCAGAATCCTGAACAATATTTAACATTGCTCCTGCAATAACAAAACAAACAAAGCAGCTTACATGACATATAATTACAGTCAATAGCTCAGTCAGAGCAAATATTTGGAGCCAGGAGTGGTCATACACATAACCCTAGCACTCGGAGGCCTGAGGCAGGAAGGCTGCTATCAGCTAAAAACACTTGGGCTATATAAGACACTGTGTCTCTTCCCCACCCCCTAAAAAAAGAAAGGAGAAATTTTGGCAAAGCATTCCTGAAATTCTCTGAAGATTATAAATAAATATATTGATGGGTTAAAAAAAAAAAAAAAAAAGATAATGCTTTATAAGTCCTCAAATTCTGATATGCCTGCAAAGATTTTATTTTTTATTGGGTGGGAGGTGCATGCATATGCACGCCACAGTGTATGTAGATGTTAAATGACAATTTTCAAGAATCAGTTCTTTCCTTCCAAAGTAGCACCCGGGAATGAAGCACAGGTCATCAGTTTTGCAAGGCAAGAACTTTTAACCCAATGAACCATTTTGCTGACCAACTCCAAAACATCCCCTCTCCCCCAAATGCACTGGATTGAACTTTTTACATTCTTTTATTTCTGACAATGCCATCCATGTGAACATTATTTTCTTTCCTCTCTGGTTTAAAATACTCTTCTAACATGCAAAATCTATATGCACTTCCCAAGTACAGAATTTGCATGGCTCAATTCTCTTGCTTCCACTTTTCCTCCTTGGCTTTTTTCTGCTTCTACAACCACGTGAGCACTAACACGAAAAGGTGTGTGTTACCTCCTGTTCCTTCAGCTCCTTGTCAACCTAAACAATTCACAATCACTACTGAGCCCACCTTCTCACTGCCTACCTACCAGACCAGACTTCCTAAGCACTCCCCCCAACTACTGGAAGGAAAAAGGGAAGAGAGGGAAGAAAGCTAGGACAAAAGGGTGGGGAGGGGGACCATAAACAAGACAACTCAACGCTTTCTATCCCTCATCTCATCTCCTTAAGTCTTCTTTTTTAATTGCTTACTACATTTATTTATTTATTTATTTACTTATTTGGGGAGAGAAGGGCTATGTGCATACCATGGCATTGTGTAGAGGTCAAAGGACAGCTAGAAAGAACCAGTTTTCTCCTTTCACCATGTGGGACCTGCGGATCAAACTCAGGTCTGTGAGTCTTGGTGGCAAGCGTCTTTAACCACTGAACTATCTTGCCAGATCCCCTTAAATCTTTCTATAAAAAGCAAAAAACAAAAACAAAAAAACTCTACTTCTGACTCAGAATCCTAAGAGTTGTATCAGGCTTAGGCTCCCCTCACTTGTGTCCCCAGCACGCCTGTGGTCATTAGTACCTGGGTTTCACTTTGCAAAAAAACAAGCAAGCAAACAAACAAACTGAACACAAACCTAGTATCATTTGGGTGTTGTTAGGGTCCGTTTCTGTTTGCAAGGCACCTATTAGTATATTCACAAGTCTCAACTTCAAGGACAGAAAAGTTATTGGTTTATCATAAGAAGAGCTGTCATCATTACTAAACTTTCCTTCCAGGACCACCTGGAGAAAAAAACAAATACTTCACATCAGCTCTTGTCCATGACGCCCATTTAGAAACAGCAGGAGGGGACAGAAGGTGAACAGGCTAATGATCCAAGCTTCCAGTCTAATTGTCACTCCCATTCAACACCTGTAATCAGATGTCATTAGCTACAGACACATGAATAGTAAGTCAAGGCATGTTGGCACTTTCAAAAGAAGAAATACCCAAACCAGAAAAACTTCGTTAATCTATTAGAAATATGTACCTATCCATTGAAATGTGTATTTTAAAATATTCGTTTATTTATGTAATGTTGAGGCAGGGTCTCACTGTATAGCCCTGGCTGGCCTCAAACCCACAAAGCTCCATCTGCCTCTGCCTCCAAGTGCTGGGATTAAAGGCCTGTGTGGGCACGCAGGGCTAAAAAGTCACTTTTCTAAAGCTCCTGTTCCATTTTGTTAAAAGTGCAATTTGATTTAAATTAGCATACAAAAACAGTATATAGAATACAAGAAAACGTTAATAATGGTTGGCAGGATGCTGAGACAGAAGGGTTTCAAGTTTGCAACCAAACTGGCCTTCCTAGCAAGACTGTGCATCATGAAAAAAAAGGCGGGGGGGAAGAGTATATTTAAAGAAACATTACCTCAGATCTGACTGTGCCAAAATGGTGAGGGAGGGGCAACAAAGAAAGCAGGATATTAATGGAGGATCTTCTCAATTCTGTTGGATTTACATAGCTTTTGAATTTTGAGAGTTCTCTGCCAAAAAATAAAAAGTTATTAGTATTTTTCAGCTAAAGAGTATTTTTACCTATTGCCAAATATATACTATGCCATTTTTTTTCTACAACCCAAGCATATATGAGGACTTCTATGTTACACTATTACTTGGATATATGAGAACATCTATGTTACACAATTACTGAATTAAGCTAGAATTTGACTGAAAATGTAAGGCCTACATTATAACAGTAGGATCTCAGGCTGGGTTTTTTCTGACCCATCTAGACCAAGCCAGAAAGGATCCAGTAAGCCCATGGTCATATCAGAACTGAAGGCATTCAGGGATTGGGAGGGTTTGGATGCTCTCTACTCAATTTAATGTAGCCTGGGTCCCACTGGACTGTGAAAACAACTAGATAGGATAAATTAGCAAACAAGAGGAAGTAAAGCAGATCAAGCCAAACTACACAACTAACATGTAGTAGAAAAATGAGAGCTTACCTGTCAGGCAAAATGGTTTCAAGAGCTGAAATAAAGTAAGGAACCACAACATCAATCCCTTTCAAGTCACAGCAGAACAAAGGAGGGGAGTTTAGAATAACGCTGGCCAAGACAGGATGGCACACATAATCATTTATCTGCAAACCTTGAATTAAAAGCATGTAAAATCTAGGAAAGCAAGAAAAAAATTTTCAACAAACTGCTGATCAAATATTTCCAGAATTATTAATATTTTCTATATAGTGATCTGAAGAGCCTTTGTCCACTCTTCACTCTAGTATATAGACTTTAAAGGTACTACTAGGATTCAACAATTCAGAATCATAGATCTGTATCTATTACACTTTTTTAAAGTTTTAAATTTTTGTAAATCAAATTACAGGTGCCTACAAATGAGGCACCCATAACAAAGCAAATGTCTGGTTACTTATCAATAAATTGGTGAATTCTAAAGCAATAAATTTTTGCAGCATTCACAATCCTAGGAAACAGAGGTGAGTTTGTATCTTTTCCTTCCTCCATCCACTGCTTCTGAGGGTTAGCGAGAGAAAAGAACCACACTAAAATGTGCATTCATCACAATATGAAAACTGTGCAAAGAGTCCTTTGAAGAATCTACCTGCACATATCTTCCTTACCCTACAAGCCCCAACCAAGCCACTAAGCATTAAGAGCAACTGCACTTCTGTACTCTTCTTACCACTAGACACTACTTTCTTCTCTGAGAAACTCTTTGGAAACAATCTTCTCATTCACTGGGGCCTATTCAACTCATTTAAATCTATCTTCTGTGCATGTATAGAATTCAACTACAAACAGGAAACTTAGTGTGCAGCTCTGGATAAATATCCTACAAGCCCTTGAAATGCAAGACTGAAACTTAAATACATCATTTGTCCTCTCACAAATCTGCTAAGTTTGTCCCATGACCCCTCACCCAGTCTTCTGGACTAGACAGAAAGCTCATGTTCATAGCTTTCTTTTTTTTTTTTTTTTAAAGATTTATTTATTTATTATTTATACAGTGAGTGTTCTGCCTGCAGGCCAGAAGAGGGCAGCAGATCTCATTGTAGATGGTTGTGAGTCATCATGTGGGTGCTGGTAATTGAACTCAGGACCTCTGGAAGAACAGCCAGTGTGCTTAACCTCTGAGCCATCTCTCCAGCCCATAGCTTTCTCCTTTATTGCTACTGATAGAAACAGGTCCTCCTCGTGAGCAGTAAGCTCCAGCACCCTATGTGACCTTCCCTCACAGACATATATGCAGCTAGAGCAGAGATAGACACCTAATTAATCAGATCTTCTTTCCCAAGAATCTTACATGATTTCAGAGATGTAACTGACCCCACTGGTCTTAGATCAAGGCTATGACAACTAGGAACTGAGATGCACACTGTAGTATAAGGAAAAGGATCTACAGAGAAGAATGAAGCACTTTGAGGAGACAAGCGGCACAGGAAGCACGAGAGCTGCTCTGGTCCCTCAACATTTTCCAGTCCCTGGTTCCTACTTTTTCTAGTCCTTGCTGTACTGCTTGATCTTAGACTCTGTTCAGTATCACTAGCATCTTGTAATTTATTCACTGACTTAAACCAGATTTAAAGATAAGAGCCCATGGTCAAGATTGTTCTGACCAGTACACACCATGTTTTTCTATGTCTTATGTTTCAGATGTGGTTCCCTCTGCTAGGAGTCAATTTCCTAATCTTTCCTAAGCAGTACAGGTATCTCAATGTTCTACTTGAGTGTAACCTTACTTAAGCCGCCGTATAAGTAAGTAGTGGAGAAGACCAAAGCAGAATCAAAAATTATAAATTTAGGAAGAATAACAAAATCTGAAGTGCCATGGTGAGAACAGAGTGGAGAGAGAAATAAGAGAGTCAAATGCTACAAGGCAGGAGTTGAATAATCAACTCAACATAGAGTAAGCAGAGGCCAATGATGCCTAGGTTCTGGCCTGAGCAGCTAAATGGACAACAGAGCCACTCAGAGATGGTGAAAGCCAGAGATTTGGAAAAGATAATCCTACACAACTTCCAAAAGCCTAAACACTACCCAACCTTTCTAAATCCAGTACAAACATCCAATAATATGCAGAACTCTTTACTGAGCCCTCTAGGCTAAGTCTGAGCTGCTACTTCCTCCAAACACTCAAAACCATTTATCTGTGTGTGTCTCTCTCTCCTGCCAACTTCTGGTTCCTACTGAATCATTGTTATTTTTGCATGAACCTATTCACCACAGTCACTAAACTCCTTAAAGATTCACAGCTGACTTATTTTTGGACTGTATACAGAACCTAATGTTGTGCCAAAAATCTATTAACAAACTATTGTGGTGCTTCCAATCTCTCCAGAATTTATAAATGATAGAGTAAGTAATAGTTCTAGCATAGAACCTTAGAAGTCTTTACCAGATCTGATGAGGCAGATAAAATGGAAGAATTCAAGCAAGTTTCAATTATATAAAGACACTGGCAGGCATTTCAGACCAATAAGAGCTTATTGAATTAGCCTACCAAGCCATGCCACAATAGTGTTTCACCATCAAATGATATAAATGCAAAAATAAACAAAAAATTCTAAAACCTGGATAAATAAGCTGGCAGAATCTCTTCTCCAGTCTTCTTGCTACAAAAAATTCTACATAATGTCCCACAAGCCTCAGCTCTTCCTGCTTCATAGTTATCAGGAAATTCACTTGCATCAAACACAGGATTGGAAACCATGGTGTCTGTGGACATTTGGGACCCTTTTCGTCGAAACTCCATGCTAGCTTGTGTTGCAATGGCTGGGGAGAGAAAAGGAGCATTTTATTACTTTTGTCAAAATGCCAAATAGGCTCATGGGACCCTGGACACAAAGATCAAATACTAGTGTCATTACATAACTACTTCAATAGAATCCAATAATGCTTTTGTTTAGCAACTATGTCTTAATTTTTTAAAAAGGGCTCTCTGGTATCTTCTTTTAAATGAGTAACAATTTACAATAGCATTGTCAACTTAACAGATTCTACAAAAAGGATTTTTTCATTGAGTTTCTAGTCAGAAGACTACAATTGTATACATCTGAATACAGATATATACAGAATTTGCCTTTTCTATTATTTATTTTCTGTTTTTTCCTCCTGTAGAATGATGCTTAACCATTAAGAAGAGTAACAACTACAATTTATACAATTAACCCAAATGGACAAAGTAATTAAGAGGGCAACTATATGCCAGTTTGAATACGGCAGGGTAAGGATGAGAACTGAGTAAAGGAGGAAGAGAGGGCATTCCCACCCCCATCCCCAACACACACCAAAGAGCTGCCCAACCAAGCAAATGAGAATGAATTTTAACAACCACAGACAGCAGCAAACTTGAGGTTGATAAATCAGAAAACTGGGCTGGTAAGGAGGATCATGGTCATTCGTTGTCACCAAAACGGAAGCCCTTCGAAAGTTGCTTTTAACAAAAGATTTCATAGCACACAGATCATTCTGAAATCTTTTATTACTCTACATAAAATGTTTAAATTGTTTTGTAATGATAGGAGGCTTAATAGATGCAGAGTCAAGCATAAATCTTTATGCAACTTCCCATGAGCCATTTTAGTCCTGAATAAGCTATCCAGCAATAATACATTTGGAAAACACTACATGCAGAATGCATACAAATCAAACACTAAATCTGTATAAAAATAAGCTTAAAGCTTAAAAAAAAGAAAAAGAAAGAAAAAAAAAAAGAAAAAAAGCCAAAACACAGTTAGTGCAAAGTCCTGGATTCATGACATGACCAGACTAGTATACAGAAATAATGGGATTGATTCAGGCAGATTAATTTGCTTTTGCCAACAATCTTCCCCATTCAAAACACAGAAAAAATATTTTTCTTCCCAAGTGCAAAAACTACAATAGACAATGACAATCAAAAATTTTAATGGAATTATGGAAAAAATAAAAACATGACTGCAATTAAGGAGAAGCTTCTGGTTCCTACTTACAAGATTTATAAGAAAGAAGAATTTGGATAAAAGATGCTGCAAGATAATAGAAATAAATGGAAACAAATCAAAGGACAGCAGTAATTATAAAATACTTTAAAGATGGTGAAATTTTACAATAAATTAAGAAGCTTTTTAGCTTTTTAAAAGTTAGATTTAAAGTTTTATGATACCACAAGCTAGTTCAAAAGCATAGGAAATTGTGCATTCAGGTCCAAAATTATGATTTTTGTATCATGCAAAACAATGAACAAAAATTACATAGCTACAAAGAATTGAGATTTTGAACTGCCCATAACGTGCATTAAAATTTTTAGTTCATTAACCCTTCCCAGCTCAATGTTACTTTTATAAAGCATAGTGCATCAGGTAAATTGAAAGCTAACAAGTTCAAAGAAGCAAATACTTGAGGTAAAGGTGAACTGCATGGCAGAATTCCCTGATGGCAGCCAGTACTTAGAAAATATCCCAACCCCTCCACCTCCCATCCAAGACTTCAAGACTGGCACCCAAGGGCACTCTAAATTCACTTTAACTATTTGGACACCTCAAATGTCCTGGGTAATGTAACAGCCTTTAGCAAGTCTGGACATACACAGGAGGAGCGTCTCTCCTTCTTCCACCGGGCAGAAGACTAAGAATGAAGGGAGAGTGAGATGTTACTCACTTGCCATTTGAATTCTGGTTCTATCTTCTAGTGCAATGAGCAAACAAAGCTGTTACAAACTCCCCAGAGACAGAAATCTCTAGATTCTCATTACACAAGCCCAGCAGAAAGCAGCAGACTGAGCCATGCTAGACTTAAGAGATTGCAAAGCCAACAGCTCCACACTCAACAGTTAAGTTGCATTGTAAGAATTATACCTTACCAAAAATAAATAAATAAATAAATAAAAGGCTGACTCACTCTGGACAATACCATATAAATTAGTAAACATGGTTCAGAAAATTCAAAATATATAACACATAAAACATAATGAAAATATACCGTGAATGGTTTTTAAAACTTTTCATTTAATCAAGCTCATGAATAAAACTATAATGTGGAAAATATAAAGTGCCTGAATTTGAACAATACAAAGCAAGCAAAAGAATTCTCTAACTCATTCATGCAGCCTCACATCCCATAACATCTTCATACTTAAAATTTTTCTAAATTATTTAAAAGATTTGTAAAAACATCCAAAATAATTACACTTATAAAATATTCACAGGCATAAACCTAGCTGTGAATGAGTTTCTGAGAAAAAGCAGAGACCCTATGAACACTGTTAATTTTATCAATGAATTCAACAGTCTCCCTGGAGACTAATACTATCAGAAAGTAATACTATCAGAAATCTTTTTACCTCATCTGTCTCCAACCCCTGTAGAAAGTATTTTTTAGAAAACAACTAATGCACTCATTAATGCATAAACATGGGACCTGGCACATACTAACAGCAGCTCAATAAATGCCAGCCACTATTATTATTCAACTGTGTAAGACAGATGATAAACATTCAAAACATTCTGCCCTGCTTCACCCATCCATCTGGCACTTGTTCCAAGCATAATAGTAAGATGACAAAATAAATCCAATTTCATTTAGACAATTTCATTCTACAGTAAAATCTAATGAAGATACTGGGGTTGATTTATTGATTCTCTGCAAATCTTACAAAGTTATAGAGCAGATCATATTTTCTCTATACTAAAACCTGAGAGGTTAGAGTCTACCACAAAGAAAACAGAAAATTCCTGATATTTACATGTAATGATGATTAAATGGCTGTGAAAAATCTAAGATAACATTTCAATGAGTAAATTTTCACTCAAAATCTTTAATTGTCCATATATCTATTATTATCCTGGCTGACATGAAGGGAATTTCCAGATCACCTACAAAAAGGAATTTGATTCAACAAAAAGTGGCTAACCTGAAGTGTCCCTAATAAAACCAGACAAAGGGTCAAACTTCTAAAGTATACATAAAAAGGACAGATAGGAATGAATGCTTCACAAGTTTCTATTGGTTCAGCTGGAAGGGGTTAAGCACAATATATTGCTTGGTGAGAAACGGTGCTTTTCAAGAACCATATTAATCTTGCAGGTAGGAAAGACTAAAGAGAAAGAAACAGAAAGGGAATAATGACTACATGTTTCTGGGCATATTTACCAGTCATGCTGCTGTCTCTGTTTATTCCATTATGGAGTTTGCAGTGAACAAATGCTGCATCGAATAACCACGATCCAAAGAGATTCAAGATGCTGTTAACTTTTGGTCTCCGAGGGGCAGGCAGCGGCCTGGGTTCTGAACTAGTCTGATTTGGACTTGACAGAGGAGAAGTGGAGGATGCCTGGTGCTGGACTTTCGAGGTGTGAACAGTAGTAACCTACCAGAAGAACACAAGTAAGTGTCCGCAGTCATGAAAAGTTGGAGAAAGTTGAGGACTTGTAAAAGTTATGCTTCACATCAAAACAATGATGAAGGTTCTTACTGCAGTTGTCTTCATGGTGGCCTTGTTCACAGTAACAGCCCGGTGCCTGCGGTTATGTGGTGGTGTGGTATTCACAGCGGTGCTCTGAGGCATACTTAATCTATTCACGGGTGTTGGGGGAGCGCTGTCTGATCTCGGTCGAGAAATGCCTTTTGGAAAAAGAAAAAAAAAAGGTTTTGTTTCTAAGAAAGATGGAGCTGCCCCCTAAGATTCACGTACCTTTTCTTCTGAGTAATAGAACCCTATTTCAGATGGACAGGGAAGCCAGAACAAATGACCACATTTTCAAGCTTCCCTTATAACAGGGGTTGGCCATGTTTAAGCTTAGAAAAGTAGGTGACTACTAGATAGTCTCCCAGAAAATCTTACAAAAGACAAGCAGGTTTCCCTGTCCTTCCTGACTCCTGGAGTAAGCTGCTGGGCTCCTCATGAATAAAGGCCCATCAGGATGTGCACAACAAAATGGACAGCCACCAGACAGAAGGGCCTTGATCCATGACAGTGAGGAGACTACTACAGCAACCACACTGCCTGGCCTGCTTCACACATGTGGAAACAAACTTATGTGTCAACCATGGAGAGCTTAGGCTGTTACATGGCGGCAATCTAATCAGAACAAGTATGTTTTTTCTATTTTTAAAAATTTTAATAAACTTTATTATTCAAAGCAGAGGCAGAGGCAGGCAGATCTCTGTGAGTTCAAGGCCAGCCTGGTTTACAGAGGAAGTTCCAGCACAGCCAGGGCTACGCAGAGAAACCCTGTCTCAAAAAATCAACCAAACAAAAAAAGAAAATTAACCTGAAACCGAAGTCTACACATCTCAGTGACCATTTAGCCATTCTGTACAATCCAGTCTGTAAAAGCCATTCTGTACAATACAATCTCACTGTATTTTACATTTTCACTATCAAACATTTTTGTGCACTTATTCACCACCAAAAACAAAAAAATTCCATGACAGAGGAAAAACCCTCAACTCTATGATACATTTAACACATATACATATCAATTGTTTTAGAAAATGACAGCTATTAAACATCACTCTTTTTCAACAGATTAAAATACACAAAAAGATACTGTTTTTGTGTATCTTCCCTATGAAAAACTAAAAACTGGTTCACAAAAGGTAGTTTACCAATGATATCCATGAAAAAAGTTACTCGAGCATTTTAAACTATTTTTGTGGGTAACTTGTGGAATGAGTTTTGTAATTTACAATCTGTTCTGCAAATTATTTGTGTCTTTTCTCCATCTATCTTAGCTTACTGTCCTTTTCATGGTGTTTTGTTAGATTTACAAAAAGACAGTAGCATTCTAGCTATCACTATTAGCTGAAAATCATTCTTCCTAGATTGTTATTTGCCACGAAGTTTGTTCTTCTTTCTCCAGATTTTCCTAAGAGCTTCCAGCATTAAACAGTGGAATAAAATACCTAAACACAGTTCTTCAAACATCTAAGAAACATACACAAAATTCACCTAAGAATGCATCCACCAGACAGCTGATTCCACGCATGGCACGAAAGAATATCTGAGGCAGATGTTTAAGGCATGGGTACTGGCTCAGCTCCTGCGGCATCCCACTCACACTCAGGAACTGTTCCTGAAACTTGGGGGTTGAGCTTATAATGGCTGGGTTACTCAGATCCACGGGATTACTAGTGAAAAGGAGAAAGAATTAATTACACACTTAGAAATGTCCATAGCAATAAAAATGCATGCAATCCAATTTAAGAATTAGGACTATCACCCACACATGGTGACGCACACCTCTAACCCCATCACTCTGGAGGCAGAGGCAGGCAGATCTGTGAGTTTGAGGCCAGTCTAAGATATTCAGTGAGTTAATTCCAGGACAGCCAGGACTCCAGAGGGTGACTGTCTCAAAAAACAAGAAACAAACAAAACAAGAAAAAAAGAACAGGACTATTTGTGCCTGTTTCTTCGACGAGAAGAGGAAACTGAATTTATTTGATGAGTGAGGGACATGAATGCTTCTCTACAGGCCAGCCTGGTCTACAGAGCAAATTCAAGACAACTCGAGCATTACACAGATAAACCCTCTCAGGAGAAAAAAAAAGAAAAGAGAGAGAGAATATTTTTTTTCTTATGTTTGGAACTAAGTAATAGAAAACTAAAGTCAACAAGAAGTTCACAGAGAAAATTTTAATATAAACATCTATCTTAGCTGAGCTGTGGTGGCGCTTGCCTTTAATCCCAGCACTCACTTGGAAGGCAGAGGCAGGCGGATTTCTGTGAGTTCGAGGCCAGCCTGGTCTACAGAGTGAGTTCCAGGACAGCCAGAGCTACACAGTGAAACCCTGTCTCAAAAAACCAAAAACCAAAACAAAAAAAAAAAAAAAAAAAAAAAAAAACACCAAACAAACAAACCTGTCTGTGTGTTTGGACATACCAACAAGAGCAAGTAAGAATAACACTGGTAAAATCAACGGGAACTGTGGTGTTTTCCAGGAAAAAGATGACACTACCATACTAAACAAGATTCTGTTTATAGTCCACATCGCTTTCAGCCCTCTTCCCAGGAAATCTGCCAATGGACAGTGGCCCCTCCTGAGTAATCCTCACTTAAACAAAGATATAAAACTTATCCAAAGGGAGTCCATCCAAAGGTCTGTGAGAAACTCACGACCACTTTAGCCTAAATAACAAAAGTAATTTGGTCTAATGTATCTCTTTTGGGGAGTCTGAGCAAAGGCAATGCCCCAGTAACCTAAAAGAGCTAGAAGTGGAGCTGCACAGTGTTCACAGCTGTTCACACTGAATCACATACTCCTGAAAGGTACCGGGTTCCAGTGACAGGGAAACAGTCAGCCAGAGATAGTATACATGTATAAGAGAAGTAAGAAAGCTGAGAAAGAGAAGTCTGAGTCTTCTTGATTCAAGAAGACTAAAGATTAAAGGCTTGACTCTGTGTGTGTGTGTGTGTGTGTGTGTGTGTGTGTGTGTGTGTGTGTGTGAGAGAGAGAGAGAGAGAGAGAGACAGAGAGAGAGAGAGAGAGAGAGAGAAACAGACAGACAGACAGACAGACCCAGGTTTCTATTATTTATAAGGAAACAACCCCTGACTAAAATATCAGTGTCATCCCAAGAACAAAGCTAAAGCCTAACAGATCAATTAGGAATGGAGAAATTAGAAAATATTATGGAATAATTTTTTATTTAAAAAAAATTTTTTTTGGAAACAGGGTCTTAACAATGAAGTTATAGAATAGTGTGAAACTCACTACGTAGCCCAAACTGGTTTCAAACTTGTGATGCTCCTGCCTCATATAAGGATATAGCAACATAAAAAAGGCTAGCTTCCCACTATCTTAGCAATGCTTAAAAACAATGATGTAAGAAATATGTAAATTTTATGAAAAAACTACTTCTGTTAGCTATGTAAGAGTCTTAAAAAGAGGACTGCAGCCGGGCGGTGGTGGCGCACGCCTTTAATCCCAGCACTCGGGAGGCAGAGCCAGGCGGATCTCTGTGAGTTCGAGGCCAGCCTGGGCTACCAAGTGAGTCCCAGGAAAGGCGCAAAGCTACACAGAGAAACCCTGTCTCGAAAAACCAAAAAAAAAAAAAAAAAAAAAAGAGGACTGCAGGGTAACTGAGCTTAGCGGCTCAATACCCAGTATTCAGAAAGCTAAGATAAGAATGATAAGTTAAAGGCCAGCCTGAGCTACACAGCAAGGCCCAGTCTCAAAAAGATAAATAATAAAGGAAGTACGTCTCAGTAGTAAACTACATGCTTAGCATGTCAAACCCAAGTTCAATTCCTAGCACCAAATCAACATGATGTTTGAAAAGAGGCTAGAAAGATGGCTCAATGGTCCAAAGTGCATAATGCTCTTCCAGAGGACCTGAGTCTGGTCCCCAGCATCCACATTGTGACTCACAACCTCCTGTAACTCCAGTTCCATAGATGTGATGCTTTCTTTTGCCATTTAAGGATACCCAAATACACAGCATACACTCACACACAGAAATACACACACATACACATAAGTAAAAATATTTTTTTATTCAAAAGTGGATCTTAGATATACCACGGTTCTTATATTTGGTAGAGGCTAGCTATCTTCTACTTTCCTTTTCCTCCTCTGTTCTCTTTCTGAAATTTTTATTTCATTGAGCCAGTGAGATGGTTGTGGGATAAAGCACTTGCCACTCACTGGATGACGCAAACACGATGGCTTACGTTCAATCTACAGAATCCATGTCAAGGAGGAGAGAGGCAACTTTACAAGGTTGGCTCTGGGGCTTCACACATGTGCCATGGCACAGGTATCTGCATACACACACACACACACACACACACATCTTAATACACACACACTAAATAAATGTCATTTTTAAAAAAAGAAATAGCAGGAGGGGAGGGAGATTTACTCTTCAGTGAAATTTAAGGTTTATTTTTCAGTGAAATTTTAAACAAAGCTGCTAGAAAGCACTGAGATCAAGACTGATGAACCAGTACTGACAGAGAAGAGCATGGCATGGTGACATGGTCTCTAAAGAATGTGACAAAAGTCCTGGGAGAGACACCATCATCTAAGATGCAGCAACAAGCAAGAAAACAAATTTCTAGAGAGAGTTCCAAGAACAGCTGAGGGAACAGAGAGAGCAGGAGACATACACTGCAGATATGCATCACAATGGAGACGTGTATGTGTCCATTCAGCTCCCTCCAATGGACTGTACTTAGCACTCACATGCTGCATTCCAACAGAAGCAGTGTGGCTCTTGCCCTAAGACACTTATTGGGTAAAGAACACATGAAATAACATGACAATACCTTAACATGTGCAAAAATCGAAACCATGTTTGTGCAACACACTCATTGTCCATTTCTGGAGGGATCAGATTGGCATCTTCATCAGGAACTTTAAACGGAGGAAATGAAGGGCCATATGTAAAGCGGAGCAATCTGGAAAACAGAGCCACACACCACTAAGTCCATTTCTCTCTTTCAGGTTCTTGTTTTGTTTTTGTTTTGATGGTATGGAGAACTGAACCTAGCTCCAACATTCTAGGCAAGCACTCTACCACTGAGCTATTTTAATTTAATTCAATCCCAGCCCATTTTAATTTTTTATTTTGAGACAGATAAGATCTCACTCAATTGCAGAAGCTAGCCATGAACTTCTGATCCTACTGTCTCTTCCTGATTAACAAAGGGATAGTCCTATACCATCAGGTCCAGCTACCATGTCCATTATTAACAAAATTAAACATATATTCAACCGTTATATGAGAAAATAGATTAAACATACCTTAGCAAAGTGAAAAAGCTGTATGAAAACCCTGATTTGTAAAAATGATAAACCGCAAGGGATTTCCAGCTTTTAAAAGATCATTTAAACTTTTATCTGAAATATTCACACTAAGTTAACTTATTATTTATATTACTTGCAAGTAATAAACTATGTATGTTTGTTATTGTACCTATATAGTTATATCATTAAACATGGAAGTAGTACATAAATTATTTCTTTCCTGTTGTTTTGTTTGGATGGTAGTGGCTTTTGTGTTTGTCTGTTTTGAGATAGGGTCTTACTATGTAGCTCTGGTTGGCATGGAACTCACTATATAGACCAGGCTGGACTCAAACTCAAGAGATCTGCCTGCTCCTTCCTCCTGAATGCTGGGATTAACGGTGTGTGTTATCACACTCAGCATTCTATTATTTTTAAAAAATGAATATCACTGTAAATCCTTCAATAAACTAAGGTATAATTTATTCACAACAATTTCACATGAAGTTCAGAATTTAGTATTTATATGTTTAGAATACAGTACATTTTTATGATGTACCATAAAAGCTAACTAAATTCAACAATTTAGTTATTTACTTAATAGTAATATTCTACATGTATTAGGACTTTTCAAAGCCATTTGACTCAATTACTCTGTATCTAAGGATTTTATCTTAATAAAACACCAAAATATGTATAAAACTGTATAAAGTATTCCTTCAACAAAATTTCTAAAGTAAAAAAAAAAACTCAGAACAGCATATTTATCAAAATAGAAATTATTAAATTATCTAAGACTATAAAGCTAACTAAAAATGCAACCTCAAAAATTATTTACAAATAAATACAGGTAATTAAAATGACTTGAATAGGGTATCAAATAAAAAATAGGTTACTATACTATCTCAAACTGGTTTTTTGTTTTGTTTTGTTTTTAATAATTTATTTGTTTATATTTATATGCATTGGTGTTTTTATCTACATGTATGTCTGAGAATGTTGAGCCCTTGGAACTGGAGTTAGACAGTTGTAGGCTGCCATGTAGGTGCTGGGAATTGAACCCAGTCCTTTGGAAGAGCAGCCAGTGCTCTTAACTGCTGAGCCATCTCTCCAGCACCGTTTTGTTTTTAATAAAAGGGAACTAGATAGGGGAATACATTAAAAAACATTTCCGTACATTTAAAAACTTTTTTATTTTGGGGGGTTTTTTGTTTGTTTGTTTGTTTGTTTCGAGACAGAATTTCTCTGTGTAGCTTTGGAGCCTGTCCTGGAACTCACTCTGTAGACCAGGCTGGCCTCGAACTCAAAGAGATCCACCTGCCTCTGCCTCCCGAGTGCTGGAATTAAAGGCATGTGCCACCACCACCTGGCTTAAAAACATTTTGAAGTGATGGGATGTTTCTTTCACTCCATTTTCCAATTTTTCCATTATCAGTACGTATTGCTTTTGCATCAAAACTAATTAAAAGGAAAGGTGCAAAGCTACACAGAGAAACCCTGTCTCGAAAAAACAAAAAACAAAAAAAAAAAAACAAAAAAAAAAAAAACTAATTAAAAGAAGACACAGTATTAGCCATCACCATGACCTAACACAATGTGGGGGTCAGAGAACAACTCTGGAATCTGTTCTCTCCTTTCACCTTTTACATGGGTTTTGGGGATTAAACTCATGGTTGTGAGGCATGGCAAGTGCCTATACCATGAGCCATCTCCCTGAGTTCTTTATTTCTTTTAAGTTGGCTTAGTCTATAAAGTACAATAATGATAAGTCCAAGCTTTTCAAAATACATTCCATGAACCCCATAAAGACACAGAACCAGAGAAAAGTTGCCCCAAGGTCAGAGGGATGAGGAAGACAACGACCTACCTGGAAGTGAGTGCACAGATGACCTTGCTCCACTGCTCCACCACTGCAGGGTGGTGCCTCCAGTTAGCCACCATCTCCTTGGCTGTCTTCCAATAAGGAGGTGTTGGGAAGCACCGGGTGCAAGCTAGTAACCAAACTTCAAAGAGAACACCAATCAGCTTCTCTGCTAGATTCTCAGCAATGCCACCTAGCCAATGAAAAGAAACATATCTTTGGCATACTCATTTCTAAAACACTCTTTCATTCATTGTATGGGAAAATGATCAAAAATTAAATAGTTGTAATGTTAATATCAATTTTTCTAATAACTAAATTGAGAAGCTTAGGAGCAAGCTCCTATGAAGGAATCACAGAGAACATCAATGATTACTTGTTGAGAATTTTCAAACTGTCCTGCTAATTTTTAGTGCAGATCTTAAGGTTCCAGCTAAGGGAAAAGGAAAAGGAGAAAAGAACAGAAAAAGGAGAAAGGAAAAGATGAATGCCAACAATAAGTGACCACTAGAAGTCACCTTCCGTGCCAAGCAGTTCACACATGACCTCACAAAATCTTCTCATTTATTTCTGCAGGACAGGTATTTGTAAATACCTATTAGCTTTTTGTTTAAAGACACAGTCCTGTAACATAACTCAAGTTAACCTGGAACTTAACTATGTGGCAAAGGGTAACCCCGAACTTCCAATCTTTCTGCTCCCACCTCTCCAGTGTTGGGGTTATAGGTGTGAGCCACCATGCCAGTATGTCCCCATTCCATACAGCTAATGAAAAAGGAATCAGAAAAAATACCAAGGTCTTCCTGACTCCAAAGTTTGCAACAAAATGCTCCAGGTGCTTAAAGCTGCCCCTGAGTGGAGAAAGACAAAAGGAAAGCTAAGCTATGGCACCAGGCAAGGGCAAACTTTAAACAGAATGCAGAGCTATCCTTCTAGTCAAAGTCCTGAAACCAAAGGGGCAGTGGACTTCATCTGCACAGCTCAAGAAAGTAAAGTTAGGACTAGAAGGAAAAGTAATTAGAATGCACATAACAAACTAGCAAAATCAAAGTTCCAATAATAAAGAGCCCAAAGAGGGGGAAAGTTGCCTGACTCACACTTCTGAGATCAGTCACTGGCATGGGGAACCAACAGCAGAAAGCCAATGAATCAGTGCTGTGACTGGCAAGCTACTGTCAATACCAGATCATATTCCTATCGGGTCCTTTCCCTCATTACAATTCCTCGATTCCTTCTAAACATTTTCTTGGTCACTGCATCTATCTGACAACACAAGCATGCTAACTTATGTTAGTAGAGAGAATATAAAGAGAATAAGAACAACAGAACCTGGAACTCGAATATCAACTTATAGTTTATGTATACTCTGCTTTAATGTACAAAGCAGGGCTTCTGAAATGCTGCAAAATTACATAAAATTAGAGGCTTTTAATGGCTAGCTAATAAATGTCATACTTCAAACCAAACACCTTAAGACTTTGGAGGTTTTATTTGCCAAACAAGATGTTTTCTGGGCTGGGGGTAAAGCTCAGTCTCAGTGGTTAAGTGCTTGTCCAGCATGGACAAGGCCCTGGGCCATTTCTTTAAGTACCTCAAAGGGGACAAAAACAAAAACAAAAGGCACCTCACTATCATCACTATCAAGCATTTAGACTCTACTTTGATAAGAACTTTTTCATCCAGTACATTATCTGCAGAACCTAATTTAGCATTTTCTGTTACTATAGAGGCTCCATACTACTGCACAAAAAAGCTGTTGTTCCTATCCTTCTCCAATATGCTTAATTACAAATCCTTCTCTATATTAGCAAAATAATCACTAAAGGTAAAATAACCTAGACACATACATTCAAACTCTCTCTCTTTTTTTTTTTTTTTTCAAGACAGGGTTTTTCTGTGTAGCCGTAGCTGTCCTGGAACTCACTTTGTAGATCAGGCTGGCCTGAAACTCAAGAGATCTACCTCCCAAGTGCTGGGATTAAAGGTGTGTGCTACCACACCCAGCCCATATTGTGTCTTTCCAGTATAAACTGGTAACTTTGGTTTGTCAACAGTATTACCAAAATTTAAAAATTGTACTGATTCTATCACTCACTGAGTTTAAATGTGAACTATATTTTGAGTACAGAAATATAAGGGGGAAAACTTCATTAACAAACCTTGAACAGTTGGTGGGGCCAGAAGTATGTCATTAATTTGCAGAAGAAACAACAGTAAGACTTCCCAGGTTTCTCGAGCCATGATGGATGACTCACGGGCCAGTTTCTGAATGGCTCTCAGAACCTGTAAGCATAGTCGGATCTGACTGGAGCCCTGTTCCTGTCTGAAGAAGACAGACAGATATCACTGACAGGCCTGGAAGAGAGACAGCAACAGCCAAAGAACAGGAAACTTACTGACGCAGAACAGTGGTCCAATGACATTACCTAAGCATCAGTGGGCGGGGCTAAGCACAACTCTCCTCAGTGTACAGCTAGTTCCCCCACTATTCAGTTCAGCACCCTGAGATCTCTACCTACCTCTCCTGTGAGAAATTAGCTTCTGTGAGAAAGAGAAAACTAGAATGTAGACTTCACCTCTGAATTTTCTTTTTGAAATGTGTCTGGCACATAACAGCAGATACTCAACTAGTTTCTGCTAGATGAGTACATACCTAGTTACCTTTGCTCTTCACATTGGAGCAGAAAAGCCCTTATATATTCTTTTTCAATTTTCTGAAACACACATTTACAAGAATTCTTCAAGTTTTTACAGTTTTCACAGTCACCTTAAAGCTGACATCTGTTACAAGGCCCAATGGAGTTTCTAAAATTGACAAGCCATGTCAGCATTTCCTCAAAGAAGAGGATCTCTACTATTGCTCTAATAAAAACACAGGCATTCCAAAGGGATCCAAGGGTTCCTCAAACAACAGCTGCAAAATTCTCTTTAGTTAGTAGAACATTTTTGCTCCTTAAGAGAAGACTTGCTAAGTGGAGTGGTGCACGCCTTCAATATTAACACTTGGGAGGCAGAGGCAAGTGGATCTCGATGAGTTCAAGGCCAGCCTGGTCTACAGAGCGAGTTCCAGGACAGCCAGGGCTACACATAGTAAGACCCTGTCTTGAAAGGGGGCGAGAGGAGGAAGAAAACGGCGACTATTCCACAAAATGGGGCAGAAGAGAAAACCAGAGATCCAGGGATTAGCTCTTGCCTCACTTTCCAAGATGCCCCACCTGAGAATTTCAAGAATGGCTTTAATGACTGGTGAGCTGGCCTCCAGTTTTCTCATGATAAACCCAACACAATACTAATGTAAACCCTAAAGTCAAGTTTCTATAAATTGTGACTTGACACAAAGAGCTGGAGTGTCCTGAAAAAAATGTCAGCAAGTCATCTACTCCCCAAACTCCTGAAAACTGGACCCTACCTTAAAGTTGCAGACTTATGACACAATTAAATAACTAAATCTCCCCTAGAGAAGTCAAAGCTGGGCCAGAGAGATGGCTCAATAGGCAAGATCACCCACAGTAGAATCATAGAAGGACCTAAGCTCGAACCCCAGGACCTAAGTTTAACTCCCTAGAACACACATAAAAAGCTGGGCATGGCTGTGCATACCTGAAACCCCAATATTGTAGGGTGGAGACAGTGGATTCTGGAAGCTCACTAGCCAGGCAACTTAGCTGAAATGGCAAGCTTCTCATTCTTAAAAGGCCCTGTCTCAACGGAATAAGGCACAGAGCAATAGGAGAAGACATCAATTTCCTCCTCTGACCTCTGGAAGTGGGTGCACCCACACTCATGCATGCATCACACAGACACACACATGGAGAGAGAAGTGTCCATCCCACATTCATCTAGAGGTGAAGCTAGTTACAAACTGCCATAGACAACTTGACTAACACTTGCCTTTGTAGCACTCTATTTTTTATGTATTTATTGTTATATAGGCATTCTGCCTGCAGGTTATGTCTGTGTACCAGGTATGTACATTGCCCAGAGGCCAGAAGAACACATTAGATCCCCTGGACTGGAGTTCCAGATGGTTATGAGCCACCATGTGGAGTGGTAGGAATCAAACCCAGGTTCTCTAGAAGAACAGCCAGTGTACTTAACTGCTGGGCCATCTCCCCAGTTGCCTCTGTAAGTAAAGTACTTGTTTCCTTAAATTTAGGAGTCTATGGCCACTTTTCTGCTCTACCACAGAGCTGAGGAGTTGTAACACCATATGGCCTGTAATATAGGAAACATTTACTAGCTTGTTTTAAAAATATATATATACATATATATATGTGTGTGTGTATATATGTATATATGTATATATATATATTGTGGACCACTGCTTTAGGAGACATGTACACATGAATGGGGGGAGGGGACAGGAAGAAATTGCATTTCTTAAAGATACTCCATTTCTTTTCTTCTTCTTTTTCTTTTTGGTTTTTCAAGACAGGGCTGCTCTGTGTAACCCTGGCTATCCCCTGGAACTCGCTCTGTACACCAGTGTAGACCAGGCAAACTCACGGAGATCTGCCTGCCTCTGCTTCCTGAGTGCTGGGATTAAAGGCGTGTACCACGCCCGGCTGATACTCCATTTCTTATAGTGCAGTGTATCTAAGCAATTAAAAGTCCAATCAACTTCAACAGATAGTACATTCTTCACTCAATTATGAAAAAATATCAGACTAATGGACAAGAGAAAGCCATATTTACTTAATCTCTAGCAAAAGGTAAAGGCAGTTTCCTGTATTTTGAGAGTCAGTTTGATATAAAAACAACTAATTAAGTAAGCTCTGATGACAATTTGATGAACTATTTAAATTTAAACTGAAACTTCTAGTAACTGAAGACTAGATCAGAAGTCCCAATATATAGCATTGAAAATATTCACCTAATCTTCATATACTATCACTGGCCAAGAGAACTCTAACACTTAAATTCACTGACCTGTACACACACACACACACACACACACAAGCACACACACACACACACACACACACACACACTTCTGAGGAATAAGCTAATCAAATAGTAAAAAAATTACAGTCATACTTTTCAAGAGAAAAAAGTAAAAACAAAAGCACATTTTATTCAAATGCCATTACTGTTTTTTCAGTGATACAAACTGAGCATTAAAAGATGGTAAAGAGAAAGAGATGAAAGAGATATAGTGACCTTTCAAACATGATCATTTCATACACACAGGGAAAAAATAATATAAATCAATCTTCTGACAACATGGCAAGAAAAATTAAAACTATACCACTTTAGAGACGTGGTTTCAATTTAAGATCAACAAACATTTAATCTGTACCTAAGGCCAATACTACATTATACTTAGTGTAGATGCCCCCAAATACAGAAAGCTAGCTGAGTTCCTGTCTTCAAGTTGGTTAGATGGAAAATGAAACAGAACAAGTTAAAGGACATGGAACAAAACAATGAGAGATAAGAGAGTAAAATGGGAAGTACCAAGCAAATTCCAAGGAGGTGTGATCATAGAGGGTTTGTGTGGTCATATAAGACTTCGAAGACAGATTTCACTGGTAACCAGGAAGAGTGAGTTAGACAGCCAAGCAATAGACAGGGGAGAAAAAAAATGACATAAGGACAGGTGAAGACAGGAAAGAGCCTTAAGGGGACTTAGGGGAATGTTTTACGAGTCTGACTGAAGAGCAGGACTCATACAAACTTAGCAGTGGCTAGTAAAGTTAGGCCAGAAGGTCCCAGATGGCACTTTGTATGGGGGATATCTGACCCATAAAACAGAGTTCTACAGACCTCTCTTTTTCAATTTGGATTTTCTAAAACAAAAACTTCCTTCTAAATTTACAAAGTTAAAAATTTAGAGCTGGTTTTTGAGTAATTCAAAGTCCTTCACCATCAGACAGACTGAAAGCTCTAGCAAAAACTTTTCCATGAGGAGACGAGCCCCATGGCCTCTTTCACAAACACAAAACAGCCGAAAACACTCTCATAAACTGGTGGGGAACTACTGCTTTTTTCTTCTACACATGCGTTTCTCTGTTTCTCAAAGATCTGCCATAAAGATACATGCTGTGGATATCGTTCTGTATACATAAAACACTGATTGGCCAGTGGCCAGGCAGGAAGTATAGGTGGGACAAAGAGAGAGGAGAATTCTGGGAAGCGGAAGGCTGAGGGAGACACTGCCAGCCGCCACCATGACAAGCAGCATGTGAAGATGCCGGTAAGCCACGAGCCATGTGACAAGGTATAGATTTATAGAAATGGATTAATTTAAGATATAAGAACAGTTAGCAAGAAGCCTGCCACGGCCATACAGTTTGTAAGCAATATAAGTCTCTGTGTTTACTTGGTTGGGTCTGAGCGGCTGTGGGACTGGTGGGTGACAGAGATTTGTCCTGACTGTGGGCCAGGCTGGAAAACTCTAGCTACAGATACATACATTTCTCGGTGACGCTAAGGATGGAAGCCATAGCACTTGGGTATACAGGTAAATAGTCTGGCTAAGCTATAGTGTTAGACTCAAAGTGTAACATTCTTTTGTTGTTGTTGTTGTTGTTTGTTTGTTTTTTGAAACAGGGTCTCTCTATGTAGCCCAGGCAATCCTGGAACTCACTATATAGACCAGGCTAGCCTCATGAGTCTTAGGATTAAATGCATGAGCCATCACATAGGGCTAGAATGTAAAATTCTTAAAAATTAGGAAAAAAAATATTAAGTAAGATAAATAACTTGCATTTTGGCATTTAACACCTTTGCCTCAGAAGATGGAGAAGGAATTAATAACAAACTTTCAAGGGTAATCTTTTGGTTTACCATAAACGTCTGTAACTTCTAGTTTGCTCACCAGGTGTTGGGGCACACAGGTTTAATCCCAGCATTTGGAGGCATAAGCATGTAAATCTCTATGAGTTCAAGGCCAGCCTCGCCTACATACTAAATTTCAGGCTAGTGATATACAGTGAGACTTTATCTTAAAAAAAAATATCCAATTTCTTTATTTCTTCTTCTTTTTAGTTAGGTTGCTTTTTTAAAGGAGATTTTAAATTTTGTTTCAAACTTTTAATTTTTACACTTGTATATGTGTGTGTGGGAGGTGTGAACATACTCATGCCACGTCACGCATGTGAAAGTCAGGGGCAACTGGCAGCAGTCAGTTCTCTCCTTCTTCCATGTAGACTCCAAGAACTGAACTCAGGTCAACAGGCTTGGTGACAAGCATCTTTACCCCCCGATCTATCTCACCGGTCTTTTTGGGTTTCTTTGAGACAGGGTCACATGATATATTCAGGTTTGCCTTCAACTCCTTCTATAGAAAGGCTATCTTCAACTCCTGATCTTGACTCCACCTCTAAAGTGATGGGATTATAGGCATGAGCTGTTTGCTTAATTCTATGCCTTTATACACTACAGGATTATTTTAAGGTAAGAACAGTTCCTTGGGTGTACATGGAGACAAGAATTATGATATACAAAAATATACACAAGTTGAGTGGTTTTTTTGGTAATATTTAATTGGTGTGCATGTGTATGCACATGTACCATGGGGCACACGTGGAGGTCAAAAGACATCCACAAGTGTACCCCTCTCCTTCTACCATATAAGTCCCATAGATCAAACTCTGATCAATGAATGGTTTAGTGGCCAGCACCTTTAACCACTGAGCCATCATGCAAGGGCCCCCTTCCCCCACAAAAAAAGTTTAACAAGGGAAGGAAATATGTCACCATCACCATATTTTAATATCCAACATCTACAGAGTTCAGAAACAAGGCCAAAAAGTATTCAAAATAAAGATACATCTATTAAAAAAAAATGTGGCAAATCCAAGAGTGGTAGAACACACCTATAATCTCAGAACTCAAAAGGCTAAGACAGGAGGATTATAAATTTGGGTCAACATAGGCTACATAGAAAGTTCAAGACCAGTCTGGGCTACACAATGAGATGCTATCTCGAAAGACAAACAAAAATCAACTGGCAAATATTACATAACCCTGTAAGCCTATCTCTTTTAGTCATATTAATAGAATCTATAAGTAAATGACTAATGTTCAAAGAACTAACAATAAAATCAGCGTCTATTTAATAAAGTAACATTTATAAATACTTTATTATGATATTGATAATGACCAGATAGGTATAACTTACCTTGGTACAAAAAGATTTTGTAGGTGTTTTAATATACTTTGAACATATAGATTAGGCTCTTTAGTAACTGGTAATGGAATAGAATCTTTGGGCAATACCAAAGCCATAATCCAATCTGTATATACATCAACACAATATTTTACAGTCTCTCCATCCAATGGAAGGGTCAGCCCATAGCAAATTACTTCCATGGTCCATTTTACCTAAGAAAAAAAAAACATTCACAAAGATTATAGATCTTTATCTGTATTTCACTAGACTAATTTAAAATACAACATCTCCTAATACCCAGATGCTTTAAGTTGAAGATATAGTCATCTCAACATACACATCAAATTTACTCTAGACACATACTTTCTATGTATTTATTAGACAGATTCATGTCGTATTTGCCACGCAAATTTCAGGAGAAATTAAATTCATTATTTTTAAATTTTAAGCCAATGCATGCTTTTACCCTTTCGATATCATTACCATTCACTTTGTGAAATGATTCTTTCAATTTTCTACAGATACCAGGAATATAAAAATAGAAAATGTAGGATTTTTAATCTGCTTAACTTGCATATGTAAATATGTATCATTTAAGAAATCAAATATATAAATTCAATTACATTCCATCTTCAGATTATGCAATAGGAACAAATGACAGGAAGGAAGATGAATCGTTCAACTTATACAACTTGTTTTCTCTGTCAAAAAATCTAACACTAAAATGGACAGATGAGAACACACACAGGTGAAGAGGGACTGAATGGGTAAGGTCTTAACTAGGCATCTAGCCGCACTTAAACTGACCACCTGAAATACTTATTTGTGCTGCAAGAAATAAGATGCTAAAAGAAAGGAAAAATCTCCCAATTTAGAAAAGAAAATGAAACTATATTTTTATATATTAAAATATATAAAACTATATTATTTTAAGCCTAGAAAGTTGAAGTGAATTCTAGACAAAAATATGGACAAATACTAAGCAGACGATCAATAAACACTTAACAAAAGGGATGTATGATCACTGACAACAAGGCTGCTCAAAAAGATCACATCAAGCCAGATAAACTCCATTCCTTTACTAACAATCTTATTTTGAAGAGAGCGACAACTGTATAATCATTGCAGTTAAAACAGTACCTTCATAAATGTCACCACAATAACCCCAGCATAACAGGGTAAACTGGCCTGATTTTATACATCAGAAAAATAAAATTTAGCATGTTTAAGTAATTCAGCCCACCACTGGTTTATAAATAGTGAAGCTGAAGACGAACCTTGTCTTCCAATGATAAACACGAACCGTTTTCCAACCACAGTTTTGAAGTATCTCACCAATCCATTAACGGGTGTTTCTGGCATAGGGTTATCCAATGGGCTGCAGAATGGCCAAATTTATAAGTGGCCAAAATACCACCCAAGACAGTAACAGGATGAAGGTTCTGAAATTATTTGGGGAAATGATGCCACTGGCTTGCCAAAAGCCATACCAAATTCCAGTTGTCTGCTGTTTTGTGGTGTAGGGATTAAAGCCAGGGCCTAAGCACAGCAGGGAAGCACTCTACTTCCGAGCTATACCATCAGCCTACCTTGCCAAAATTTTTATTTAGGTGATTGGTGCTGCATGCCTGTAACCCCAGCACTCATGATGCTAAAGCAGGGAGATCTCAAGCTCAAGGCAGCCTGAGCTACACACTGAGTCCAAGATAGCCTGAACTAAACAGAAAGATCCTATCTCAAAATAATAATAATAAATAATAATGGGCAACCATGTGTAAACATCATGACGACAAAAAGGACAGTCAGCTTGCAAGATAGAATTCAGGATTCAAAAATACTTTAAAGGCTTGCTAAATTTGAATCTGATGAGATAAATACATATATGGAGGTATAGGATAGGTGGAACTGGAACAAGATCTTGCTAGATGGCCCTGGCTATCTGACACTCAGGATCCTCTTGCCTAAGCCTGCCAAAGGCTGAGACTTCAGGCGCATGCCACTATACCAAGCTTATATTAAATGTCTTTGGCTCAAAAACAACTACAAAAGGCTAAAGGTAGGCAATTTACGGTTAGCAGTGATAAATACTGAAGAAAACTGTAACCACGGTGAAACTGACAAATTCAGAGCAGAGAGTGTTGGATGTTAAGCCACATTATGAGAACAAAGCGTGGACGTGTTCATATATACATGGGTATATGCATGTGTGCCTATGCCTGCATGTAGAAGACAAAGGTGTAGCACAAATCTTAAAAGGTCTTATTAATAAAAACAAACCCAGTGCCAGTTATTGGGGTGAATGCTGGAAGATCAGAGAAGAGAATAAGCCACAGCTAACCTCACCTTGCCAATTCCTCAGCTGATCCTGTTTCCTCAGACTGGAAGCCTCTGAGTCCTCATCCAGAATGAATCTCAGCTGAACTGCTGCTAAAAACCTAAAAGTTTAACTAGGCTCTAATTCCTGGTCCTTACGCCTTATATACCTTTCTGCTTCCTGTCATCACTTCCTAGGATTAAAGGCGTGTGTCACCATGCCTGGCTGTTTCCAGTGTGGCTTTGAACACACAGAGATCTGGATGGATCTTTCTTTGCCTTCGGAATGCTAGGATTAAAGGTGTGTGTGCCACCATTTTCTGGCCTCTGTTTCTAGTGGCTTTCTGTTCTCTGACCCCAGATAAGTTTATTAGCGTGCACAATATATTGGGGAACACAATATCACCATACAGAGGTCTACATCAGGTGTTACTGCTCAGGTGCTGTCCACCTTGTTTGTTGAGACAAGGTGTGTCACTGACCTGGGGCTTGCCTTTAACTTAGGTTGGCTGGCCAGTGAGCCCCAGGAACCCTCCTGTCTCTTCGTCCCCAGTGCTGGAATGAAAGTGATTAAAGTTCATGCCACTATGCTGGTTTTTTTGTTTGTTTGTTTGTATTTACATGGTTCCCCACCCCCACCCCCAGCCTGGCAGGGTCCCACTATGTAGCCCTGGCTGGCCTAGAACTTTCTACGTAGACCAGACTGGCCTCAAACTCAAAGATCTGCAAGCCTCTGCCTCTGGCATGCTGGAATTAAAATTAAAAGTGTGTGCTGCCATGCCCAGCTTGCATGGGTTCTAAGAATTAAACTTAGATCTCTACGCTCTACAGCAAGCACTTTACCAACTAAGATCTCAAGTTCAAGGCAGTCTGAGCTACACAGTCATCTCCACAGCCCGAGAAAGGAATCTTAAAAGGAGCTACAGGTTCCTAATAATTAGATGAAAGAAAAAAGACAAGTTATCTTTGGCAATAATGTCAAAGTAGTTTAAAGGGAAAGTACCCATGATGGCTCAGTGGGTAAAACCATCTGCTGCTCATCTATAGCCTGAGTTTGATTCTGAGAACCAAAAGTGGGAGAACTGACTTCCAAAAGCTGTCCTTTGATCTCCATATGGTCATCAAGGCACACATGCCCCCCGCCCCCCATGCCTCCCCTCACAATAATAAATAAAATTTGAAAAACAGTACCTTCTCATCATCTCCTGAAGGCAGTAAAGACAATAACCAAGGGCTACACTAGATCACTTTCTATCTACATGACATTTCATCTAAGAAGGCAGCAAGGGACCATAACTAAAGTCAGAGCAGAGTGTCAGGGCTTATGAGGGTCCTCAGAGGACGCTAGGGTACTCTAACGAGAAAACTACAAAGACTGAAGGATTTCAATCTTTGGCCATCGGAGGATAAACAACCTGCCTCTGGAGCTGAAAGCTGATTCAGTTTCAGCTAAGTCTGATATTCCATGAATGATCAAAAGTAAGAAGAGCTAGGTAGGCATGCTGCCTCATACCTGTAATCCCAACACTTGAGAGGCTGAGACTGGAGAATGACTATTGGGGGGACGGGGGACGGGACACGGTAAGCAAGCCTGTGGAGCATTTTCTTAATTAGTGACTGATGGGGGAGGGCCACTTCTGGGGTGGTGCCACTTCTGGGCTGGTGATTCTGGGTTCTGTAAGGAAGCAGGCAGAGCTAGCCATAATGAGCAAGCCAGTAAGCAGCATTCTTCCACGGACTCTGCATCAGTTCCTGCCTCCAGGTTCCTGCCCTATTTGAGTTCCTGCCTTGGTTTTCCTCAATGGACTGTGGTGCTGGATACGCAAGACAAATAAACTCTTTCCTCCCCAGGCTGTTTTTGGTTATGGTGTTTCATCACAACAATAATATCCCTAACCAGACAGGGATTTCAAACAGAAACAGACATCTGAAGACTGAGCCTAATGCTTAAGGGTCTGACACATGAATCTCTGTCTTGACTACTTAGCTCACATGGAGAACTAGGTGTAGCAATGAGAAATGTCAGCAGCAAAAAGGTACAACCCTTCTTTATATCTCCCATGAGCTCCAAGCCCCAGCATACAACCCAAATGAGATAAAAGGTAGAACTCTCACTACATCAGGCAGCAATCTATTAAAAAGTCAGCATAGTAACAGTGCATACTGCTCCTGCAGAGAACCCAAGTTTGATTCCCATCAACCATGTCCTATTTAGCTCACAACTGCCCCTAACTCCAGCTGCAGAGAGATCCAACAGCACTGGCTTCCACAGGCACCTGCATTCATTTGCACATACTCACACACAGACTTACGTACATATACAAAATTAAAAATAATAAATAAAATAATAAATAAAATAAAAAATAAACCTTTGTTAAAATATAACATGTGCCAGACGGTGGTGGCACACGCCTTTAATCCCAGCACTCGGGAGGCAGAGCCAGGAGGATCTCTGTGAGTTCGAGGCCAGCCTGGTCTATAGAGTAAGATCCAGGACAGACACCAAAACTACACAGAGAAACCCTATCTCGAAAAACTAAAAAAATAATAATAATAATAATAATAATAATAATAATAATAATAAAACAATTTTTAACTATTACTTTTTAAAAGGTCAACACTAAATACAATTTTTAGTAAACAATTCATTTTCTTCATACAACAGAAGGAAATGAAGAAACACTTACTTCTTTGTCAGTTTTTAACAAACTCTCACTACCAGCCACTGAAGAGGTACCTAATGCCTGCCCAAGAGGACGGACCACTGCATTCGCCACCTCTCTCCCAACACTCTCTGGATAGCTGTGTAGCACACTGGTATGGCCTTGATCATTCTGAATCACCAAATGCAGTGACCGCCACTCAGAGTACATTGTGCCACTAAAGTACTATCCAAACAGCACCTGGAAAGACAAAACAGACATGCATGTCAAATTATGCTTATTGCTAATACAAAAAAAGTAAGATTTATACTAGGCAACATAATAAAATGGACTATAACACACTGATTCTAAAAAAACATTGTTTCAGAAAAATAAAAAACTGTATCTAGAGGGGCTGAAGAGATGGCTCAGAGGTTAGGAGGGCTTACTGCTCTTCTAGAGGACCTGAGTTCAATTCTCAGCACCTGTATCAGATGGCTCACTTCCTGTAACTCCAGTTCAAGGAAATCCAATGTCCTCTTCTGGCCTCCACAAGCACCTGCATTCCCATGTACATACCTCACACAGACACACACAAGCACGTATAATTAAATATAAATAAATTGTAAAACATATCTAAATGTTTTGAGCTATTGTGAGATCAGGTGACAAGATGGACCCGGAAAGGTAGTTGTATGAGCACCTAGACTATAGAGCCACTCTGCTTCTGAGTGAATTCAAGGCCAGCCTAGGCAATTTAGTAAGACCCTGTCTCAAAAACAATTTTTTTTTAAAAAAAATAAAAGGAGAGACTGGGAATATACACCAGTGACAGAAGACTTGCCTGGAATGCTCAAGGCCCTAGATTCAAAACATTAGTACTGGAAAGAAAAGCAACACAAAAGCCCTCAGAAGCCCTGTAGCAAACTTGAGGAAGAGGCCATTATGCAAAGAAATGGAAAGATAAGATCCAGAAGCTCCATAAGTGAAGACCACTCCCCTTCCACAGTCCTAAGACAGAAAACAAATGGGAGTGCACTAAGGGGCTAAGGGAGATTTATGTGTACACAGTCTCTCAGGTTTTCCTTCAATGTTCTTCACAAATACACATCTACTTCCACAAATTATGTAAGAAAGACTGTCTTTCAGATGTGCAGTTGTCTGGGGCATCGTCTACTCAGAAGACACCCTTGGTGTCACCCATCCCTCTGCCTCTTACAATCTTCCCACCTCCTCTTCTGCACAGCTCCTAGATCCCTGAGGGGAGGGATTTGATGAAGACATACCATTTTGAACTGAGTGTTCCAAAACTCACTCTCTACACATTGTGCAGTTGTGGGTCTCTATCTCCAACTGACAACAGCTTGTAAAGGAAAAATTAGTTTTCTCCAATGCAATCTCACTGGGTATACAAACTACACTTAAGGGGAGGCCCAACATCCAACATAAAAACAAAGCCAATGACATCTATGTGGACTGTTTTGGTCTCATATTGCTTTGTCTGGCATTTTTTATCTTACTGGTCTTTTGCTTGTACATTATAATTTTGGATATTGTGTTTTTATGGGTTCATTTGTGTATCTGTATGTTTCTTACTTTCTCATTTTGTTTTGGGTTTTTTTATTCTGGTTGGTCTCCCCCATCTTTTTTTTTTTTTTTTTTTTTCCCTTTTTTGGTTTTTTGAGACAGGGTCTATCTGTGTAGTTCTGACTGTCCTGGAACTCTGTGGTCCAGGCTGGCCTTGAACTCACAGAGCTCCACCCGCCTCTGCCTCCCCAGTATGAGGACTAAAGGCGTGCACCACCACTGCCCGGCTTATTTCTCTTTGCCTGTTCATTTTCTTTTTCTTTTTCTTTTTCTTTTTTTTTTTTGTTTTTGTTTTTGTTTTTGTTTTTCAAGACAGGGTTTCTCTGTGTAGCTTTGCGCCTTTCCTGGAACTCACTCTGTAGACCAGGCTGGCTTCGAACTCACAGAGATCCGCCTGGCTCTGCCTCCTGAGTGCTGGGATTAAAGGCGTGCGCCACCACCGCCGGCGCCTGTTCATTTTCTAAAGAGAAAAAAAAGGTGTAGAGTTGGATGGGTGGGGAGGGAGATGGTAGAGGGGAAACCATGATCAGAATATACTATGAATTTTCAACTTAAAAAAATACATTCTTATGTCATTAAACTGAAGTAATATTTTCTTTGTCATGCACTATGCCAAAGACATGATTTAATTTCAGTAGCTTTACAGGATATTTTAAAACTGCAAAGAAAATTTCCCCATCATTCATATTAAAATTTTTATTGGCTGTTCTACGTATCTGTCCTTTTATGTAAAATTTATGGACTTTTTCTAATTAAAAAAAGTATAATTAAAACTTGCTAGAAATCTAACTGAAATTGCCTACACACTATGTTGGGGATCAAACCCGGGGCTTTGCACATGTTAGGCAACTCTTCTACCACTGAGTCACAACTCTAGTCCTTGAAATTGCTCAGACCATTTTGTTTGCCAGTGTCCCACAATCCCTGCCTCCATACTACAGCTTCGAAGGACTACTGATCACTGCCTGAGCCCACCAATTCTACCATACTCTGTAGAACTGGTCTTTTGCTACTTCTACTGACTGATAATTTTGACCCACCTTATAAAGTTTCATCCTTCAAAGCTCAGCTCAGATACCATCCTTTTGCTAAAACTTTTACTCCTAAAACCAGCTCCTCCCCATTCTGAGTGCCTATTAGTCTGTTTACAGAACTTCACATTCAAATACTCAACACTTGTGTATAAGTTCTCCACCCAGGCAACTTCAGTCTTCAGTAGAAACTTCAACTGTGGGATATTTGAGAATGCCAAGGTTTGCTGTACCAGTGGGGAAAGCAGTGAGTGGGTATTCCATCTATTTTACTAAAGTATGCCCAAAGATATTTATTTATTTATTTATTTATTTATTTATTTACTTACTTATTTATTTATTTATATTTTATGTATGAGTGCTCTGCATGTATAACTGCATGGCAAAAGAGGGCATCATATCCTATTATAGATGGTTGTGAGCCACCATGTGGTTGCTGGGAATTGAACTCAGGACATCTGGAAGAGCAGCCAGTGCTTTTAACCATTGAGCCATCTCTCCATCCCCCCAAAATTTTATACTGTCATATACAAATAAGTGAAAATGTTTATTTCAAGCTAAGTTATTAGTAAAACTACATCAGTCTCCAAATGTCAAAAAAATAGTTAAAATTTAAATTCATATTATAAATTATTAAAGGGAACAAAAGTTTTAAGAAGACAACTTTTTATTTAAAAAAAGTTATACTGGCTATCAAATCCAATATACACATAAGAATTATCCGTGACACTTTGGCTGGAAAATGCAGTTTCCTGGGCCTCAACTTTAGAAATTCTGATTCCATGGGTTTTAGGCTAGAGCATGGGGACATTTATTATTATTATTATTATAGATTTATTTATCATTATTTTATGCACATGGTTGTTTTGCCTATATGTTTGTCTGTTCACCTAGTGCATGCAGTGTCCATAGAGGCCAGAAGGGGGTGTCAGGTTCTCTGGAACTAGAATTACAAACGGTTATCAGCAGCTCTGTGGTGGTAGGAACTGAACCCAGGTCCTCTACAAAAGAAACAAGTGCTCTTAACCTGAGCC
Source organism: Peromyscus eremicus (assembly GCF_949786415.1). Classification (NCBI taxonomy): domain Eukaryota; kingdom Metazoa; phylum Chordata; class Mammalia; order Rodentia; family Cricetidae; genus Peromyscus; species Peromyscus eremicus. The sequence goes on along the minus strand of NC_081419.1, from coordinate 131,830,872 downwards.
ATCTCTCCTGTCCCTAAAAAGTTACTTGTCCCCTATGTCTGAGTATCCTTACCTGTAAAAAGGAATACTCATGGAGAATAGCCTGCTTCACTGGTGTTGCAAGAATTAAAGAATCATATACATGTTATATTTGGGACTTGTCCTAGTTAATAGTAAAGAACCAGTAAATGATAGTTACTAAGTGGAGAAAACCATATATTATGATAACAACTAAGCAAACATGTATAAGTCCAGATTAGAAATATGAAAGACAAATGAAGGTAGTACTATTAGTACAATTGGATGCAATAAATTTATACTAATATTCATTTCAGAGAATTGATAAAAATGTCAGCATCCTGATTACTTGTGACAATTCAGTCACTGGTGGAAATGACCAAGTTGACTCATTCAATAGTTATTTACCATCTATTACATACAATGAACCATAATAACACCATTTAAATGACTAAGAGATGTGGTTCCTGTTTTCAATTAGGTTACAGTTTAACATACAATAACAATGATGCAAATTGTAACATTTAGGTGCTAAATGGAAAAAATTATAAGCAACTATACAAATTCAGGGGAAAGAATACTTTTGATTCAAGAGAGTGAACGAAAACAGGGTAGATTTGAGGTAAAAATAAATTGGACATTGAATACAAGAAAACTCGGTGGATAGGAATGAGAGTAAAAAAGAGCAACCATAAAGGACAAGACATAAAAACAGGGAGCAGAGTATAATGAATAAGGAGCAGAGTATAATGGCAGACACCTGTAATTCCAACACTTCAAAGGCCAAGGCAAAGACTGCAAGTTCAAAGCTACCATAGGCTACACAGTAAGGTTCTTTTGTTAAACACTAAAAAAGAAAAACAAAAAGTAAACAGGACCAGAGAGATGGCTCAGCAGTTAAAAACACTGCTCTTCCAGGGACCTGAGTTCAAACACCAACACCCACATCAGGTGGGTCACAACTGCCTGGAACTCAAGCTCCAGGGATCTGATATGCTTTTCTGCCCTCCCTGGGTACCTGCACACCTATGGCACACTATATAACACAGACAGACACACACACACACACACACACACACACACACACACACACATTTTTTTCTAATGTTTTAAAACAAATTCACATCAGGAACAAGATGCTCAGAGTGGAAGGGGTTCTGTTGCAGAAGGTAACAGGATTTTTTGTTTGTTTTTGTTTTCAAGATAGGGTTTCTCTGTGTGTCCCTGGCTGTCCTGGAACTAACTCTGTATTGAATATTGGCCTCAAACTCAGAGATATGACTGCCCCTGCCTCCTGAGTACTGGGATTAAAAGTGTGTGCCACCACCACAGACCAGGATTTTTTTTTAAGGGACAGATTGGTGGTGCATGCCTTTAATCTCAGCACTAGGGAGATGGAGGCTGATCCATCTTTGTAAATTCAGGCCAGCCTGGTCAACATGATGAGTTCCAGGCTAGAAGTGAGACCCTGCCTCAAAAAAAAAAAATTTTTTTTTTAAGTAAGCAATGCCCAATTTTGAAGGACTTTAAGCTAGAATTGGAGATTTATAATTAAGTAAAAACTGGAAGTAAGGCCTTCGAGATGACTCAGCAAGGCACTTCCTATGAAGACTGAGCAAGTTCAATCAAAGGATCGACACAGGGAAAGGAAAGAACAGACTCCTGCAAATTGTCTTCTAACCAAATTGCACAATGGCGTACACTCACTCAATTAAAAAATAAAAACAAAAAACTGGGGTCAGACTATGTCCACATGAACTAAAACTTTCCAACAAGAGAAAAGTGCAAGTACATCCAACTGCAGACATGGGATTCAGAAAATTAAACCAGAAGCCACCCTCCAAAGATATACCCTGGAGGCCCAGCTCATCAGCCCCTTCTGAAACATCACCAGTCATTCATGTACAGTGTTCTAGAAGAATTCTACACACCTATCTATCAGAACCAGTGGATGTATACAGGGCCTGAACAGCCATCTGGGAAGCAGTCAATGATCCACTTGCTGAATACCAATACAGAGATATTCCAGGGGTTCAAGCCTGTCATGTCCCTTTATACAGGATTAGACATGATTAGAGTGTGCAGCTGTGGGGAGTTGTGCTGGTAGACTGAAGGGCATCAAGTGGCCCAAAAGTCTATAACTTGCTCTCTTCTCCAACTCTCTCCTATCCAGTTAAGTTTACTTTACCTCAGGAGTGATGCAACAGGAACTGAACTTCCATAAAGTAATTTGATTGAAGTGTCCAAGACAGGCAGGAGATCAGCAAACTTCAATGTCACTAATATACTGGGCAAGACAGTCGCTGTAGCTCATATGAGACAATGAACATAACTGAAGACAGATGATGACCTCCTCCTATAGGCTATCTGCTATCAACCTCAGCTGCTAGCAGACCTGTCTCGACCTTCGGTGTTCTAGAAGCAAACACTATGGGAAGAAAATAAGGTGCACCTTGTGGATCCCTAGTTTCCTTCTCAACTCCATATGGATCCTTTTCCAAGCATCTTCTCTAAAGGTTGTCATCTTATGACTTTGTGCTGCTTACCAGCTCACAGTTTATAAACACCTCACAGTAACAATGTAAGTCCAGTCGAAATGACAATAACTAAAACAATCAATACAGTGGTGACCCACAAAGACCACAACCGAGTATTAGTCACCTCAACTGACTCAAGCAATAGTCATCACATGTATTCTATACAGCAAACACAGTTGAGTTCCACAATAATAATCAAACTATTCCCAAGGAGCTTCAAATCAAACAATAAAGAACAATTGTTTGCAAACTTTCTGAAGTAAATCTAGACATCAGTTATGTCACTGAGCAAATACTATTAAACACCTGTATGCATCAGGTTGTCCTAGGATTTAGGTATGCAGATGTAAACAGAACACAATGGCTGTCCAAGACAAAGTTTTATAATGATGAAGACAGAAATCAATGAGACATTATCATACAATAGCACTTAATATGACCAACGATGTGATCAGCTGTAAGGCAGCAGATTAGAACTACCAGAGATCTTGACTTGATAATAATGTGCCTCTGTGTAACTGTAATTGACCAATTCCCAAAAGAACTTTCACATGATACTTCATTTTATTCCAACAACTACCCAAGATGCTTAAATTAGAAGACCCACTAGCCATTAAAAAGCAGACAAAGTAAGATTATGACTTGCTCAGGGTCATATTAAGTAAATGCAATGTTAGGACAAGAAAATCTACTTCTTGCCTCAAGGTCCAACGCTTCTAACTCTGTGACTCACCATATGACCTTGGACAAGTCACTTTACATTTATTTTTCAGTCTCCCTGTCTCACTGTGTGCCTATCTAAAGTGCCTATAAGTGCCTATCTAAAGTGACTAGGGAGAAGGATCAAATAAAGCAGCCTAAGTCAACACACTTCAGGACATACAAATAAAGGTACATGTTAAGCTATGCCTGTTTCTCTGGAGAAAAACAGGGTACAGGGAGGGTACCAGTGTGCCGACTAAATAGTTACTGGACAGAAGCACCACATTTCTTAATTCTGTTGCAGTCTCAATGATTCCACAAAGCAAACATCCATCAAGCTGGCACTTAAAAAAAAAAAAAAAAAGGAATGGACTCACCTATGCACCAGAATGTAACCGCTAAGGATCCTATCAAGCAGTTGAATTACAAGAGAGAGACAGGTTCTGCCTGCATTTCTTCCCAAAGATGAAAACAGATGGGTTTTGCTAGTCTATGAAAGAAAACGTGAATACATTGCCTGCTAACAGCCAGCATCCTTAACAACTATCATCTGTCTCTAGCCTGATAGTCCCAGTGTCATATCTACTGGCACGGGCAACTATAAATTTAGAGCTCAGTTCCTTTATTGCATTTAAAGTGTTTAGTAAGCACATAGAACTAGTAAACAGTGTATTGGACTGATCAGACATGACAGATACTTCTACTTCACAAGGATGCTTAAGATACTATATTTTTATTTTTATTACAATTCTAACTATAGAACTTCTTAAGGAGAGAAGCTATGTCTTATACTCAGTACCTCCAGTTTATACAACAAAATGCATATCACATACTAAACATTCCCTACAGTTCCAATTGGTTAACTTAAAATACAGCACATAACTACCCACTTTTCCCATCCCCAATTTTCTCTCAACAAAAAGAGCATCTCACATGAGGGACAACAGAGATGATATGGAAGACAACACTGAGTCTAGAGGGAGAAGGCCCATTTTTCAGTTCTGGGTGTGCCAGAAGCTCACCATGGAGCTGTAGGCACGATAATTCATCTATAAAAAGTTAAAATTAAACTATGCAGACATTAATTTTAAAACTTCATCTTGGGAGAGGGAAGTCAGACAGGCTCTCACTATATAACCCAGGCTGGCCTCAGAGTTGCCCCAATCTTTCTACTTTAGCTGAGATTACAGGTGTATGCAGAACATCCAGCTTAAAACTATCTTCTACCACAAGAAATCATTCATTCTGTCTGAAAGATCTTTGTCCATGTCAAGAACATACCAATAGGTACCTCAAATTAGACAGAGTTCTTGCCAAAGTCCTAGATTATTGTGATTAGAACTACTTCTAATCACTAACTGAGAATGTGAACATTTTTACCCACACACTGCAAATCAACTAAAGACTTAAACCTCAAGCTTAAAAACACTGAGTTTCAACCACGCAGTGGAGACACACATCTTTAATCCCAGCACTCAGGAAGCAGAGGCCAGCCTGGTCTACAGAGCAAGTTCCAGGACAGGCTCTAAAGCTACACAGAGAAACCCTGTCTCTGAGAAAACAAAAAACAAAAAGCTGAGTTTCTTCCATGTGCCAGAACCAGAACTGGATACTCTGTCCATATCTGATCAGAGAAACAAGGGCAAGTTTCTTGAGCAGCTGAATTTAACACCTTTTGTCCCATCACCTTCTACAGTAGCCTCAGCCTAAAAACCAAGTAAACAGTACATAAGTGAGACAGGAAAACCTCCCCCTAACAGTATTATACTGTAAAAAATTATTTTATGAAACATGTATTTTTATTCAATCTTCACATTTAAACTGGGGGGGAAAAAATCTCATCTAGGAAGACCTACAATCCCAGCTACTCAGGAAGCTGAGCCAGGAGGATCTTAAATTCGCCTGCTTGGGCTACAGACTAAGTTCAAGGTCAACCCAGGTAGCTTGGTATGACCTTGTTTCAAAGTAAAAAAAAAAAAAAAAAAAAAAAAAAGCCAGGTATGGTGGCACATGCCTTTAATCCCTTGGGAAACAGAGGCAGACAAATCTCAGACAACGTGGTCTACACAGCCATTTCTAGGTCAGCCGGGCTACATATATATATAATGGGAACGGAGACACAGTGGTAGAGCATTGTGTAGAAGGCCCTAGGTTCAACCCCTAGTATCAACATAAAAAGTGGGGGAGGGTGAATCTTCATTGTCAATAACGCTCTTCATAATGACCTTCCTATAATATTTAACCTCCTTACTTTTATAAACTTTATATGGCTTCAAGAATAACCAAGAACAAGCCGGGCGGTGGTGGCGCACGCCTTTAATCCCAGCACTGGGAGGCAGAGCCAGGCGGATCTCTGTGAGTTCGAGGCCAGCCTGGTCTCCAAAGTGAGTTCCAGGAAAGGCACAAAGCTACACAGAGAAACCCTGTCTCAAAAAGCCAAAAAAAAAAAAAAAAAAAAGCCTGCCTCAAGAATAACCAAGAACAAAGGGCTGGAGACTTGACTCAGTGGTTAAGAGCACTTATTGGCTGTTCTTAAAGGGGACCCAGATTCAATTCCCAGGAACCAAATGGAAGCTCACAACTCTGTAACTTTAGTTTCAGAGGATCTGACACCCTCTTCTGGCCTCTGCAAGCACCAGGCATCCAACTGGTGCACATACATGCATGCAGGCAAAACACCCATACACACAAAAATAAATTTTAAAAAGGGGACCCAAAACAGATGCAATGTGAATTATTGCCTTGACTTCCTTTAAAGTTGGTAAACATGTGCAGCAATGGCAGTTCAGACATTATGTAATAAAATTACACCAAGTTTGTCAGTTGCTGATACTAAGGTTTTACGCTGTCTCCCACTGAATGGGATGAACTATAACTGAGAGTTATCCCATCTGCTTGTGTTTATACATACTCACAAGGCAATAGCTTTTAGATGACACTTCTTTCAGACAACGAGGAAGGAACACATGCAAAACCCTAGTGGCAATAAAAAGTCTGCCACTGGAGAAACGACTGTCTGAGATGAAGTTAACATTAAAACCCAACCAATGTTTTTGTTTTGTTTTTGTGTGTTGGGCAGGTGGGTGGAGTTTGTTTGTTTGTTTTGAGGCAGGTCTACACTTGCTATGTAGACCAGGCTGGCCAGCCTCCTCCTGAGTGCTGGGATTAAAGGTGTGTGTCACCTCACTCAGATAAACTAATGTCGTTGGAAGAGCCATACATAGTGCCATGCTATGGATAAGAATTCAACATTTTATTCATCTGCTGAATAAATGAATAAAGCCTAGAGTATCCCTAAGGAAAAAGGACAAAACTCCAATGCTAAGGACATCAAGTATCTCTTACAAAAATAGAAATAGATGTCTCTGCAGCAGGAGGTCTATCTGTCACATAAAGGGACTAAATTAGTATTGTATTCAAAACAGGTTTGTCGCCTGTTCTCAAAGTACTCCAAGAAAACATGGTCCCTGCCTTAAAGCCCATCAAAATCTCAAAGAAGAGCTAGAACTACGACAGACACAGACAGACAGACAGACAGACAGACAGACAGACACACACACACACACACACACACACACACACACACACACACAAATCCATGATAAGCTACACTATGATAGTACCAAAGGCTGATAGGAGAAATGAAGGTAGGCAGGGGCAAGGGGAAGGCCAGAAGGCATCTTGAAGGGAATGTTGAGAGCTAGGCAGCAGACAGAAATGATTATGTGTATGAGAGAAAGAAGTGTAAGTGCTTGGGTAGAGTGCTGAGAAAGCATGAAGGACTGTCGTGGAGAAAAACCAGTATACACAAAAGCCCAGAGGCAAGAGAAACCATAACCTCGAGTACTGTATATTAAGGAAAATTGCAAACCAAAAGTTTTTGCAGGAGACTTACACATTTTTTTTAAAAGCTCAGCTGACTAATTCATAATTACTTCTCACCCTCAAGGAGGCCCAACCTACCAAAGGGGTGGTAGTCAATGGACCTAAGGACAAGCTCTCTCGTGACATACAGCTACCCAGCCTAGCACTCGGGAGGCTGAGGCAGAGAAACAGAGAGTTCCAGCAATAGAACGAAGGCACGCTGGGGGGAGGGGAGTGACGATATGAATCTCTGCCAATGGAACTCGCACTTTTAACAAGCATCCTCTTGCACACCTAAACTGGAGAGACACTCACGGACCTCTGGGATAAAGATTACCTACATTCACAGTTGCCAAACCTTACGACACCCCAGAACCAGTAGGGGATCTCCGGAAAGATACTGGCATTTGGCTCCCCCACCTGCCCTCTAGGCATGGTGGTTTAACTAGTTTGGGGTGCTGTGGTACTTGGAATCTTTTCAAAACTCCCCAAGTGATTTTACGGTGCATCAAAGTTGGAGATCCTATGACCTGATTGTTAAGAACTTGGACTGGACTGTCAAGGCTACTTGAGTTCAAATTACCCGGCTCTATGACCTTGGGCACCGAAGGCGCCCGATCGCTCTGGGCCTCGGTTGCCTGGTCGGTAGAATGGGGTAACAGTCCTGCCGTGCAGGGTAGTGAAGTTCCCCGTCTCGCCTGGGCCTGGCAGACAGCACGCGCTTGCTCAAGGTGGCTGTTTACTCTCCCCCAAGCGTCACCGTGCCCCGGGCAGCAGCATCCTCACCGGAGGGCAGCAACTCCACCAGCCCCACCGCGGACCGCATTCTCCTCGGAGTTGCCGCCGCCACTCCTGACCCGCCCCTGTCCCCAGGCTGCCAGGGGCGCGCGCGGCCAGTCCGACCCTCCAGGGTCCGCACACACCCGGCAGACTGCGCTCCCGCGCCCGGTGCGTCCGCTTCCGAACCTAGAAATGAGCTGGCCACGGCCCGGCTCCGGGAGCACCACAGGGCGAGAGGGCCCCCGCCTCAGTGGCCGCCGAGAAAAAAACACACACACACAGCGAGAGGGGAGGGTCCGGCCGCGCCGGCCGCCGCGTACCTGAGGCGACGGGCGGGGCCCGCATCGCTGGGCGGGCGCACCGCGGGCCGCACTCGGCCTGCCGCCTCACGCGACCCGCGCCATCGGGCCCGCGCTGCCACCGCCCAGGCCGGCCCTCCTCCGGCGGTCAGTCCGTCCACCCGTCGGTGACTCTCACGGGGCGCCCGGGGGACGACGAAGACCGGTCTCTTGGCCGGCCGGCTGGGCTCCGTTCAAGCAACTTCCGACTGCCAGGGGCGGTGGCGTCAAATAATTCCCCCGCCGAAGGGACCACTGCGCCTGCGCGGCGCGTCTCACCCCGAGACTTCTGAGGGGGACCGAACGGGCGGCGTCAAATAAATCTCGAAGCCAGGAGCCGGAAGCTGCGCGTGCGCAGCCGTCCCAGAGGTCCGCGCGAAGCGCGGCTCTCCACCCCCTCCCTGTCGGACTCCGGTGGAGAAGGAGGAGTGAAGTGACGGGGCAGTTACCTCATCGCGGTGCCGGCTTAGGAGGCTACCTGGCTTCTGCTTGTTCACAGTGCGGAAGAGTTCGGGTCTTCTCTGTGAAAAGTCGGCTGCCGTTCAGGCTCAAGGAATATCTCGCGTGCCGGCATTGTAGCTCTTCCTTTGCTCAGTCCCTTATTACATGGGCGCAACATTATTATGAGCAATGCCCTCGCCAGGCCTGGTGTGCGTTAAAAGGATGAATCAGACTTAAGATTCAGAACCTGTCATCACCGAGTTGAATCCGATCTAGGAGATAAGCGAGAGGTACAAGTTTGAGCCGGGCGGTGGTGGCGCACGCCTTTAATCCCAGCACTCGGGAGGCAGAGCCAGGCGGATCTCTGTGAGTTCGAGGCCAGCCTGGGCTACCAAGTGAGTTACAGGAAAGGCGCAAAGCTACACAGAGAAACCCTGTCTCGAAAAACCAAAAAAAAAAAGTTTGAGCACCTGCAGTGTCCGGTTTCGCGAACAGTACCACTTTCAATAATTTGGTTTCAAATTCCACGAAGAAAGTAACAGCATTAGAGAGGTACTTCCGTGTCAGGCTGACAGAAAAGAGGGGTGGTGAGGTCTTCTTGGAGGGCCTGGCCTTGTTACTGGCCTTGGAATTCAGAGGTGAAAGGATCAGTATGTCAGGTTGTGCAAAGACATATTAGTGTGGAAAGAGCAGAGAAGATGGTGACTCTCACCCTCAGAAGAGACTGTGGACCACAGTAGGAGTGAGGAAACTGGTGCCCTTGTGGAAGAGATAAAACAAGAATTTCTTCAAGACCACAGCCCCACCTACCCCCATGAAAGTAGCTAAAAGAAGGAAGAGGAGAATGGTGGGTAAGAATGTGCCAGTCCAGTGTGTAGATGGAACAATATAGTTCAACTAAAAATAGTTTTGACAAGTGCTTTAAGAAACTCAGTCATTACTCCAAGCATCTCTCCTTCCCTTTTCTACACTACAGAGGCCAAAAAGCAAATCCCCCTGACCCCTTGACAGAGCGTGGCAATGAAACGAAGTCCTAGTCTATAACGCATAAACCAAAGTTCCAAGAGAGAACCTGGATGTAAAGGAAGTCCTGGAGAAAACTGTGTCCTTCAACTTTCCCCTACTTCATGATTGGAACCATGATATCACACAGTACCAGGAGATGTGGCCGTCATTTTGAGACCTTGAAAAAGACTGTACGAAGAAGTACAAAGCAAGGCAAGGAAGCCTGCTTCTTTGAGATATACCTAAGTAGATGCACAGCCCCTGTACTACTTTCCTGCTTTAAGGAGAGAGTGGTGGATGTAATTTATACCATTTTCGACCACATTCCTAATACTGATTATTGACTATCTATAGTATATCAGACAGTTATGAATGATAGATTTGAAGAGCAGCAGGCGATAGGAATTGGAAAAGTGACAGGCACAGAGTACTTGGAACCTCTTTAAAGTACATGGGATGTAGCTTAGTTGGTAGAGGGCTTACTTGGTGTGCGTGAAGTCCTGGGTTTGATTCCCAGCACTGCACAAACCATACATGGTGGCATATTTGTCTTTGAACTTGTTACACAGAGTGTTTTAGGCCAGCTTGGCTACATGAAATCATGTCTCAGAAAAAAAAAAGAATACTTGGGAAAGTGAAAATATGTCTGCCCCCTCCACCTTCTTTAATTCATGGCCAACATTGTTCCTTTAAGGGGAGCTGTGGGGAAGGGGTATTTCTATTACTTTAAATAGGAAAAAGAAGTTGTGTTCAATTCTGACTTGAGACACCTAGACTTTTTTTTATCATTTTTATTTCCCCCCAAAGAATTGTAAAAGAGAATAGAAATAAAACAAATAGAAGTTTTAAAACTCATAACTATCCAGATATAAATCACCTAGTTGTTTTTTCTGGTCAAGTTCAGTTTGTAACTGCACTTGTCACAATGGATACAATTTTGAATTGGGATTCTTTCCTCCTCTCTAACATTTAATTTATATCATGTTTTAATATTCTTCTTGATTGACACCTAGTAATTGTACATGGTACACATATTTATGAGGTCCAGTGTGACATTTCAATGTGTAAACATGTAAACAATGGATAATGAACAGATAGAATGCCTTTACTTAGTATCTTGCTGTGGTAAAATATTGCAAGCAGCTTAGAGGAGAAAGCGTTTCTTTTACTTCATAATTCCAAGTTACAGTCCACCGCCTGTGGGGAAGTTGAGGCAGCAGGAACTTGAAGCAGCTAGTCACATCAACAGTCGAAAGCAGAGAGAGAATGAATGCATGCGTGTTTACGTTTAGCTCCAGTTCATTCTTACACAGTCCAGGACCCACTCCCGAGAGAATGGTGCTGTCTACAGTGCGCTGGGTCCTCCCATATCAATTCATTTCATCAATACGATCCCCCACAGGCCAATCTGATCTAGACAGTCTGTCACTGAGACTCTCCTCAGTGATTCTAGCAAGTTGACAATCAAAACTGACCATCACACAGGGTTTAGCAGATTTGTTATCAGATACACAGCATTTTGTGTGTGTGTTGGGAATGCTCAGTTTCTCTCCCCTAGGTATTCTGAAGTATTTCATTAACTGTTGTCAACTATAGTTATTCCACTGTGCAAGGTAAATCATAAAAAGTCACTCCTACCCAACTGCATCTCAGTGCTGTTAGTTGCCATCTCTCCGTTTGCCCCTCCCATGCCCCCTTCTACTTTGAGATTAACTTTCTAGCTGCCATGTGTATATAAGGATGTGTGGTCTTTGTCTATCTGTGCCTGTCTTATTTTTCTTCCTGTAATGACACCCAATTCTACCCACGTTACTGTACAGGGTAGAATGTCATACTCTTTATGGCTCTTTACTATTCCATTGCATTTTGTACTGGCTGGTTTTGTATGTCAGCTTGACAAAAGCTAGAGTCATCAGAGAAGTAGCCCCCGTTGAGGAAATGCCCCCATTGAGATCCAGCTGTAAGGCATTTTCTCAATTAGTGATCAAAGTGAGAGGGCCCAGTCCGTGGTGGGGGGTGCCATCCTGAGTGGTCCTGGGTTCTATAAGAAAGCGGGCTGAGCAAACCCAGGGGAAGCCGGGCAGTTTGCAACACTCCTCCATGGCCTCTGCCTCAGTTCCTGCCTCTAGGTTCCAGCCCTGCTTGAGTTCCTGTTCTGATGATCTGGAAGTGTAAACCAAATAAATCCTTTCCTCCCCAAGTTGCTTTTTGGCCATGGTGTTTTGCTGTAGCAATAGAAACCCTAAGACAGGTGTGCATGCCACACTGTCTTCACTTATTCGTACATCAATAGATACCGAGGCTGGTTCCATATCTTGACTGCTGTGAACAGTGCTACCATAATATGCAAGTGCAAGTGTCCCTTTGACATTCCGATTTCAATTCCTTTAAGTGTGTTCTCTCCCAGCAGTGGGGTTGTTAGATCAGATATTTTTTCTGCTTTTTTTTAAAGGAACTTTCCATAGTATCTGTAGTAATTTATATTTCCTCATATGCTGTATGAGAATTGCCTTTCTCTCTGTCTCACCAGGACTTACTTTACTCTTTTTAATTTTTAAAATGTTTTATTTTGTGTGTTTTGCATGCATGTATGTCTGTGCACCACTTTTGTAACTGGTACCCATGGAGGCCAGAATAGGGTAGCTCACAACTGTCAGAGGGCGTTAGAGACAGTTGGGAGACACCATGTGGATGCTGGGAATCGAACCCTGGTCTTCTGGAAGAGCTTTTAACTAATGAGCCATCTCTCCAGCCCTGCCTTTAGTCTGTTTTATGATAGTCATTCTAAATTGGGTAAGATGACATCTTCCCATAGTTCCCATGTAGTTCTTCTTTTTTGTTGTTGGTTTTTTTTTTTTTGTTTTTTTTTTTTTGAGACAGGGTTTTTCTGTGTTGTTTTGGTTCCTGTCCTGGATCTTGCTCTGTAGACCAGGCTGGCCTTGAACTCACAGAGATCCACCTGGCTCTGCCTCCCGAATGCTGGGATTAAAGGTATGTGTCACCACCTCCCAGCCCCATGTAGTTCTTGATAGTTCCCCAGTTAATCTTTTTTTTTTTCATAGACTTGTTTGTTGGCCATTGGCATGTTTTATGAAAAAAAAAAAAAGTCTAGTGACATTTGCCCATTTTAAAAGCAAATTAATTGCTTTTTTTACTATTGAATTTCATTTCTTACGTAGTCTACGGATTAATCCTCTTTCTTGGATGAATAGTTTACAAATATTTCCCCTCCTTCCTCAGGTGGTCACATCTCTCTGTTTCATTTGCTCTACATGAGATTTGTAATTTGATGCAATTCAATTTACAAATCTTTGTTTTGTTGTCTATTTCTGAAAAACAAAAAAACTATTCCTGAACCAAAGCACAAAGCATTTCAACATTTTCTTTTGGTAGTCTGATAATATTTAAGCCTTTGACTCATTTTAAGGTTTGGGTTTCTTTTTTTTTTTTTTTTTTTTTTTGGTTGGTTGGTTTGGGGGGTGTTTTTTGTTGTAGCTGCTTTTTAGATTTTTTTTTCTTTTATGTGTATGAGTGGTTTCAGCTGCATGTATGTATGTGTACCAAAAATGTGCCTGGTGACTGCAGAGAAAAGAAGAGAATGTCAGATTCCATGGAAGTGGAGTTACAAATGGTGTGAGCCACCATGTTGGTGCTAGGTACCAAACCTGGGTCCTCTACAAGAGTAATAAGTGCTCTTACCTTCTGAGCCATCTCTCCCGCCCCTTAAGCTATTTTTAATGTAGTGAGAGATGGAGATTTAGTTTCTTTCTTCTACATATTAATATCCAAATTTCTTGCAGTTTTAAAAATGTTGTTAGGGGTTGGGGATTTAGCTCAGTGGTAGAGCACTTGCCCAGCAAGTGCAAGGCCCTGGGTTTGGTCCCCAGCTCCAGGGAAAAAAAATTAAAAAATGTTGTTATACTCCCAGGCTGGCCTCCAGCTCGCGATCATCCCAAAACAACCTCCCAGCTTATAGGCATGTGTCACCACACCTATGGATTGGTAGTTAAAACCACGTGTTGCTCTTCCAGAGGACCTAGGCTCATTTCTCAGCACCCATTTATCAGCTCACAAACTTCTGTAATTCCAGTTCTAGAGAATGCAACCCTTACTTCTCACCATCAGGCATGCATACACACATACATGCTAAACACTCATATACATAAAATAAATCTTTTTTTTAATCAGTTGGCTACAATTATGTGCATTTATTTCTGGATTCTCTATTCTGTCCCATTCATTGGTCTATGTGTCTGTTTTTATGCCAGTACCTGTTCTGGTTACTATTACTTTGTAAAATATGTATATATGTATGTGCGCTCTGGCTGTCCTGGAACTCACAGAGATCTGCCTGCCTCTGCCTCGCAAGTGCTGGGATTACAGGCGTGCGTGCCTGGCACATTTAAAGCATGGTATTATAATGGAATGCTGCTTGCTTTTCTTTTTTTTTCTCACCTAAATATTTGACCAAAAATTATATCAATGTAACAATGCAAATAGACACCATAAATTCAATGATCTTAAAATATGACTTTTAAGGATAAAGACTTACTGTGTGGCTGAGGAGATAAAGTTTAGTATCAGGGATTGATGTAAGAGAATTTCAAATGAATTGTTCTATAATGGTGATTTTTTTATACTTACTTTTTTTTAATTTGTGAGAGCTTCACTTAAACCAACATAAAACACATACACATGCACACATATTCCTTGAGGGAAAGTTAAAGATTAAATATCTGAACACTTTGAAACATGAGGACAGCAAACATATAATAAACTAACATGGGAGATTGAAGACAGAGTAAAACAGTTTTCTTTGTGCACAGTGTGATTCTCATTTGTTCCACAGCAGTCACTGCCTAGAAATGCAGAATAAATGGGAGATGTATTTGTATGGAACCACAATGTCAAAATGTCACTTTGTACAGTGTTTGAAAGGTATTGCCCTGGAAAGAAGGAAGGACCAATAGTATGAGTTCTCACGACAGACTGTTTTCCAAAGATGGCCATCAATTGTATGACCCATCCTACAGGTTTCATTACAGTGTAACTGATGCAAGGTATAGATTTATGGAAATGGATTAATTTAAGCTTTAAGAACAGTTAGCAAGAAGCCTGCCACGGCCATACAGTTTGTAACCAATATAAGTCTCTGTGTTTACTTGGTCAGGTCTGAGGCTGTGGGACTGGCAGGTGAGAGAGATTTGCCCTGACTGTAGGCCAGACAGAAAAACATTTGATTGTAAAAGCTGTTGAGTTATGCCAAAATGTATATTTTAAAGATACTTTGACTTCAAAATTTGGATATAAGGATATGTTGCTTTGGAAAAGAGTCTCTTTTGTTCCCACAGAAAGCCAAAGGCTATGGATTTGTTCCAGATTAAGATACATCAAGTTTGACCAGCCAAGACCCCCTGAAAGGTCTCTGATGACACCATGGCCCAGATGATCCAACATCCAGAATGGTTTGAAGGCAACTGGCTCAGACAATACAGCCTCATGGACTATTCCATAATTCTAAAATTTTCTTTGTTTCCCCATAAGATACAGCGCCCCCTCCCAGCAGGAAGTAGTAAGAGAAGCTACGCCCAAATTCCCAAATTATATGTAATTTTACTTTGTTAAGGTTAAAACCTTCCTTTTTGAAAAAAAAAAAGGGGGAAGTGCTGTGGGATGTTCTGTATGGCAAATGTGTTGCTGATTAATCAATAAAACCCTGATTGGCCGTTGGCTAGGCAGGAAGTATAGGTGGGGCAGGGAGGAGAATAAAGCTGGGAAGTGGAAGGCTGAGTCAGAGAGACACTGCCAGCCGCCACGATGAGAAACTGCATGTGAAGATCCTGGTAAGCCACGAGCCATGTGGCAAGGCATAGATTAATGGAAATGGATTAATTTAAGCTGTAAGAACAGTTAGCAAGAAGCCTGCCACGGCCATACAGTTTATAACCAATATAAGTCTCTATGTTTACTTGGTCGGGTCTGAGGCCGTGGGACTGGCAGGTAAGAGAGATTTGCCCTGACTGTGGGCCAGACAGAAAAACTCCAGCTACAGTACAGAGTGAATTTGTGTGGATGTGTTGACTGACTGACTCTCACATTCAGCTCAGGATGAGTTTAAGGCTCTTAGCTACAAATTTTTGGGAAGGATGGTCCCAGTGTTGGCTTTTACCTTTGTGTTCAAAATTCATCACCACAGCTAGGTGATGGTGGTGCATGCCTTTAATCCCAGCACTAGGGAGGCAAAGAAAGGTGGATCTCTGTGAGTTAGAGGCCAGCCTGGTCTACAGAGTGAGTTCCAGGACAGTCAGGGCTGTTACACAGAGAAACCTGTCTCAGAAAAAAAAAAATCATCACCACACCTGACTTGTTGCAGCCCAGATGATGTGCCCCAGGCATCCTTTGCCTATCTAGCCCTTTGGCAGACCCCAACTCTTATGTCAGTCTGTCCTCCCAGAACAGCAAGCCTGTTCTCTGTCTCAGTCTGCTCTGGCTGCTGTGACAAACAAAACAGACTGAGTAGCTTATTTCTCAAAGTTCTGGAAGCCCAGAGTCCAAGCTCAAGGTGCTATCCAACTAAGTTCCTGGTTTGCTTTCTTGCTGTGTCTGTACTTGGTAGAGGGAGGAAATTCTGGTGTCCCTCTCTCCTTAGGAAGACACTAAACCCATCATTAGAGCCACACCCTCAGGGACCTATTGAAACTTAATTACCTTCTGGGATAGTTAGTGTTGTCAGCTTTATAGGATCTAGAATCACCTGGGAGATAGGCCTCCTAGGTCAATTGATGTGGGAAGATCCATCTTAATTGTGGGCAGGACCATTCCCTGGGTGAGGATCCTAGACTGTAGAAATGGAGAAAGCAAGCTGAGCAGCATGCTTCTGTCCCTTTCTGCTTTTTGACTACAGATACAACATGACCAGCTTTCTAGCTCCTGCCCCTGTGACTTCCATCATGATGGACTGTAACTTGGAATTTGGGTCAGAATATCCCCTTCTCCATTAAGATACTTTGTCAAATTATTTTATCACAGCTACAGGAAAAGAAACAGACACCTTCCAAGGCCCTGCTTTCTAATTAAGCCACAGTGGGACACAGGATGTCAACATACACATCAGAGGCCATACATGTCCAGCCCATAATGCCTATCTTAGTTACTGTTCTATGGCTGTGAAGAGACACCATGACCAAGGCAACTCTTGTAAAAGAAAGCATTTAACTGGGGCCTTGCTTATAGTTTTAGAGGGTTAGTCCATTATCATCATGGAAGGAAGCAGATAGGCATGGTGCTGGAGCAGTAGCTGAGAGCTTTACATCCTGATCCACAGGCAGAAGAGAGAGAAAGAGAGAGAGAGAGAGAGAGAGAGAGAGAGAGAGAGAGAGAAGAGAGAAGAGAGAAGAGAGAAGAGAGAAGAGAGAGAGAGAGAGAGAGAGAGAGAGAGAGAGAGAGAGAGAGAGAGAATGCCTGGCATGGGCTTTTGAAACCCAAAATCCACTCCCAATGACATAGCTTCTCCAACAAGGCCACACCTCTTAGTCTTTCCCAAACAATTTCACTAACTGGGGAGCAATTATTCAAACATGAGCCCATGACAATCATTTTCATTTAAATCAACATGATTGCTGTGGAATAATCCTGTAAACTGTGACAATGTGTTGCTCTCATTGTTAATAAAGAACTGACTGGCTGGTAGCCAGTATAGGAAGTATAAGCAGGACAACCAAACTGAGAATGCTGGGAAGAAGAAGGGCAGTCTGTGGAGTCGCCAGGAGACATGGAGGGAGGAAGATATGCTGGGGAACAGGTAAAGCCACAGCCACGTGGCAATACACAGATTAATAAAAATGGATTAAGTTGTAAGAACTAGTTAGTAATAAGCCTAAGCTATCAACCAAGCATTTATAATTTATATTAAGTCTCTTGTGGTTATTTGGGAGCAACTGCTGGGGCACAGAAAAACTCCACCTACACACACAACACCAGCATTTGGAGGCTTTTTTTGAGAGACTTCACAACACTAAGGTGCACCTCCCACAGCTGTACTCCAAATGTCTCTAAATGACACAATGGCATTCTCTCAATGACCTTGTGTTGCATGAATCCTAAATGGTTTTATAATAAAAACCCAGAGCCAGATATTGGGATAAATGCTGAAAGATCAGAGAGACAAAGGATAAGTGGCCACAGCCACTTCTCACCTTGCCAACTCCACAAATCCTCTGACTGAATGTTCCTGAGTCCTCAGTCAAAAGGGCCTCTAGTTCCTGTCTTCTCACAACTTACATGCCTTTCTCCACCCAGCCATTTCACTTCCTATCTCAAACTTCCTAGTGCTGGGATTAATGGCATGTGTGCTTCCCAAATACTGGTAGCAAAAGCATGAGATCTCAAGTACTGGGATTAAAGGTGTGTGCCACCATTGCCTGGCTCTGTTTCTTTTAGACTGGATTAGTCGTGTATAGTCTAGGGTGACCTTGAACTCACAGAGATCCAGACAGATCTCTGCCTCTGCCTCCTGAGTGCCAGGATTAAAGGTGTGTGCCTGACCTCTGTGGCTAAATCTGTGGCTAGCTCTGTCCTCTGATCTTGAGACAAGCTTTATTACAGTACAACAAAATATCACCACATTTCCCTTTTTTTGGTCTAAAATAATAAAATAAGGTTATAACTAATATAAGAAAAACTATATACAATATGTACAATAACTATATACAATATATACAGTCAAGAATTACATTAACTATGTCTAATCCATTAACATTTGACAGATTCAGAGAAAATACTCCATTATTTATCCTATTTTGGTGAGTCCAAAGTCTTGTATCTAATTCACTTTCTAACCTAATTTGTATTACCAACCCAAAACTATCTTTTATTGTCTTTCAAACTTATACACTTTACACCTCTCTAATGAATTTCTTTTCTGAATTTGCTAACAAGGAAAACTATAACCATAACTATCTAGTCTTCAACTCTGTCAGAGATCTAAGAAGGAAATAATATTACCTAAAAAAACAGGAACTGCAGGCAAATGACTTCCAAAAAATGTGAGAAATGACCGAAACAGTTGGCAGCCTGGACAGTCACCCAAGGTTCCTCTGCAATGTTGGGGCATCCATCCTTGGCCTACAGGCCTAGCATATCTGACAGACTTATCTGTGAAGCAGGATATTCTGAAGGACCTTCCTACCTTGTCTTGGCAAGGTTTGGCAGTCCTTTCTTTTGTGTCCTGCTTGTCCATTTGGACAGCATACTGTCAGCAATTGAGACAAGAGCACTTTCTTGACCAGGGGCTAACTTTTGCCACAAAGAAAGTAAATTCCATATAGAGTTTCTTCAATGCCCATCATATTCTCTGAAGTAGATTGGTGCTACCAGGAGCACCAATTGTCATTTAAAAAAAGAATCTATGTTACTAAAACATCATAAATGCCATATTCTGTAGCTCTCTGAAGTATTTGAATGACCTGTCTATCTAAAATATATCTCTGTTTGACCTTGAAAACATAACTAACATGACTACAAGTTTGATTATAATAGGTGACTAACTACTAACCTATAATTTTTATTATCCTAAATAGTTTGTCATGATAACTTTCAAGGACTAGCAATTTGTATTACATTGTTAAATGAACTGTATAAGTACAATACCTTGAACAAGAGTAGAAATATGTGTACAGTATATTCCAACAAAAATAATCTCAACTTTGTATCAATATACACAATTTGTATACAATATACAAAAATTCTATCCCATGTAAAATATTTAAAACTAGTGGTTGCCTTTTTAAAAGTAGATTCAATAATCTACCTTTTTATCTTATATCCATAGTCTCCCTTTTTTCTTTTCAGAGTAGATTCAATAATCTACCCTTTCAGCCTATCATTTCTATATCTTTTTTTAGAATAGATTCAATAATCTACCTTTTATCTTATCATATCTATATCTTATTTTTTTCTTTTCAAAACAAGAACCCTGAATCTAATCTCCTTGTTTAGCTTTTTTTCCTAATAATTATCAACTTGTAACCAACCATCCTAAACAATGACAATTATCCATAACCCATTGAATGACCAAAAACTACCCACCTCACCTCTTAAGAATGTGGGTGTTGTGCTCTTAAATTTACCTCCTGCTGTCTGGGGGCAAAGGCATCTTTAGGGGATTCTGAAAAGAAAATTTTTAGGTTAATTGTCAAGTCCTAGGAGAGATAGCTGTATTATTTTTTTGTCCAATCTCTGCATAATGGGGAAGGGCAGAGCTTGTCTCAAGTCATAGCTATAGCAGTCTGTGAGGCTGGATCATCTTAGCTAGCCATCTCAAAATTGTCCTGAACAGTTTGTAGTCCAAAGCTGATCTTTAGGAGGTGTTTGTCAGCTTAGTGGCATTATCATTGTCCCGATGGAATTGTCATTGTGGGATCCTATCATCTTTTTGGAGACTTCAGAGATTTCATTAGGTCAGATTATTTCTTTTCTTGGTAATTGTTTCCAGGTAGTTCTCCCTTCTTCTTTGGATGCTTATTTGTCCAAAGGTCTTTAAATTCTCAAGATGGTTGTTTTTATTGTCCTGAAAGCACTAAAACACAACCCTTTCCCAACCCTAACTTTGGGGAGTTTCCAGATCTAATCTTTATCAATTTTGACTTATGGTTTCTCCTGAAATTTTTGTTCTCTTTTCTATAGCTGTTCTATCATCCAGAGCAGTATAGTTTCTTATAATAGGCATTAGGTTCTTTAACTGCTCTGGGAAGGAGTTTCCTCCACAATGACAAGAAATGACTTAACTGAATTTAACATGGGGGCCTGGGAGAGGCCCCTCAGGGCATTTCCCTATGGCAAAGGCAAGGGATTACCTTGTCTGTCCCTTGTTGATCTACATTTGTTAGTCCAATGTCTGCCTTTGCCACACCTTCTGAATAACCCAGAAGGGAGGGACATTCTGCTGGGATAATTTCTTGAAAACATATTGTTTCTAGGACTGCCCTGTTTGTAATCCCTTTTTAGGTGACCTTGTTTACCATAATCGAAACATTTGATATTACTATTTTTCTTCAAACTTCTGGAAATCACCTCTCCTATCCAAGTGTCATCATGGTCATGTGCTGTGGGATAATGCTTTTGTACACTGGTTCAATAAAACTCTGATTGGCCAGTAGCCAGGCAGGAAGTATAGGTGGGGCAAGCAGACGAGGAGAATTCTGGGAAGAGGAAGAATTGAGTCAAGAGTTGCTGGCCAAACACAGAGGAAGCAAGATGACAAGGCAGAAGTGAGAAAAGGTATCAAGCCACTTGGCTAAACATAAATAAAAGATTATGGGTTAATTTAAGTGTAAGAGCTAGTCATTAATAAGCCTGAGCTAATGGCCAATTATAATTAATATAAGCCTCTATGTGCTTACTTGGGGGACACGAGTGGGAGAGATTTGTCCTAACCACCAGCCGGGTGGGACACAGGAAAACTTCCAACTACAATCATGAGATTCAATATTGATTGTATCTTGGATCCATTCCTCCAAAGGTACTGATCTTGCCATTAATGGCCTAATTACCCTTTTGCATTGTGCATTAGCATTTTCAAAAGCCAGAGATTCAATTATTATCTGTCTAGCTTTTGAATTTGGTATGATTCTATTTACTGCTGAAGAGACTTTTTGTTAGAAATCAATGAATATTTCTTTTGGACCTGTATAACTTTTGTAAATGACTCAAT
This sequence comes from Peromyscus eremicus, assembly GCF_949786415.1. Taxonomy (NCBI): domain Eukaryota; kingdom Metazoa; phylum Chordata; class Mammalia; order Rodentia; family Cricetidae; genus Peromyscus; species Peromyscus eremicus. The sequence continues at coordinate 131,809,498 of NC_081419.1, read as the reverse complement.
TTTCTTTCCTACTTCTTCAATTCTGTCCCAAGCATTCAAGAATGCCATGTGGCATAAAGCTAAGATATGGTCATCATATAAAGATTGTCTTTGCATATCAGCATAATTGCCCTCCCCAAGAAGTTGATCTTGGCAAATTTCAATACCGCTAGCCCTACTCTGTTGTTCAATGGTCTTAGCCTCATCCTTCCACTAGGTACTCCATTGTTATTGGGGACCAGCCTCTAAGACATCTGTAACCAAATCTCTCCAGTTTTGAGGGATAATTCTATTACAAGTTGACCACAAGTTTAACATCTGCTTCACAAACAGTGAGTGCATGCCATATGAGACTATTGCTTCTTTGAATTTCCTCAAATCTAAAATTTGCACAGGAGTCCATTCAACTCTTACACAGTGTTGGGGACATCTATCATTTGGCAGTTCCTGTAAGGTTACTGGATAAATTAAGGTTGGCTGTTTGAAAGCCTTAGGCTATTTCTCTGTTACCTTATAATATAATGCTGAAATTGATTCTCTTTTAAATTCCTCTGTCTGGGTTTAAATATCCCTATGATCTGTTTTAATAAGTTTTTTAAGACTTGTATCTTGACACTCATATCAACCAACTTGGCACTCATATAAACCAGCTTTTTTAAGGAAAAAATGAGAATGATCAAACCATTAATGTTTATAATTGACATTATGTCATTCCCATCTAAGTTAATTATCCTCTCATTTAATTGTTCAATTTTCAGACCATCTAATTTATTATCAGAGACCAAACTCCTTCCATTGTAATAGTGTTTCTCTCTCTCTCTCTCTCTCTCTCTCTCTCTCTCTCTCTCTCTCTCTCTCTTTAATGTGGGGGAAAAATCCTCTCTTTTAACTAATTTCTCCCTTTAAGAAATCCCAATTGATTCATCAAATCTGCTGACAATGATGATTCAGATGATGGTGTGGCAGCAGCCCGAGGAGGGAGCCCAGAGAAAGCCACAACCCACTGGGAGAGGGGAGAAGCCAACGAGCCAGCAGTCTGCACCGGGAAGATGCAAAAGCAACTAACTCTGGCATGTTTGGAGCCTGGGCCTGATCCTGGCCTTGGGTCTGCGCCTGTGCAGTCAGCTGTCTGCACAGAGGAGTGTGTGAAAGCGGCTAACTCCTGTGGTTTATGGAGCCCCAAATCCTGTGGAGTTTGCTGCAGAGCCGCTGCAACAAAACTTAGCCAGCAGGGTAAGGACCCTGGCCCGGGCGGGGTGGAGACCCTGGCTGTGTGTAGCTTCAGCCTGTGCTGGCGGCTGCAAAACCACAGACAGGTGGCTTTTCCTGAATCCGTGCCCCAAAAGTTGGACGCCAGATGTTGCACGAATTCTAAATGGTCTTTTAATAAAAACCCGGAGCCAGATATTGGGGTAAACGCTGAAAGATGAGAGAGACAAAGGAACAAGCCACAGCCACTTCTCACCTTGCCAACTCCACAAATCCACTGACTGAATGCCTCTGAGTCCTCAGCCGAAAGGGCTCTCTGAGGCTCACCAGCTCTTCCAGCGGAGGATCACTGTCAGAGAGTTAATCTTTATGTACAGGGTCTGGTTCTTGAAGAAGGGCACCAGGTTCTCCAGTTGATTCATGTCCATTTTCCCCACGAAGGCGTTCATAGCATAGTCCCTGAAGAAAGGCCCCTTCATGCCCGGCAGCAGGGCACGGAGAGGAGACAGGTGTTTTTGTAAACCTTGAACACATAGAATACATACCTGCATTGCTGCCTACTGGTGGCCGCCAATGGGAGGCAGAGACAAAGTCAACACTGGGAGCAATCAACTGGAGGAAGGCAGCAATCTTGGACTAAAAAGTTCATGACAATGTTGGAAAATGTGCTCCTCTATGTCCACATGTTCTTTTTTTTTATTTTTAATTTTTACAGGGCCAGAGATTGAATCCAGGCCTTGTACATGCTGCTAGGTAAGTGCCCTACTGCTGAGCTTCCTCCCCAGCTCCTTGTTCTATGACTCTGAAATGGAATCTAAATGATGTATGTGGTATGACCAAAAGAGAATGATTGACGTTTTCTCACAGACTCTGGATAAAACATCTATCTGATGTCTCCCTCGGGGAAGCATGGTATTCTGGTTTCATTCCTATGGCTGTGATAAAATACCAAAGCAATTCAGGAGAGGAAAGGCTTATTTTAGTTCACAATCCCAGGTCACAGGCCTTCATTTTGGGGAAGTCAAAGCAGGAACTCAAGCAGCTGTCACATCACCTCCACGGTCAAGAGCAGAGAGACAAGAACGCACCCTTGCTGCCTCTTTGCTTAGAGCTCTCTGGATTCACCCAGTGCAAGGACCTAGCTAGTAAGATGGTGCCACCCATACTCATAGTGGGACTTCCCATTTCAATTAACAATCAAGGCAATCCCCGACAGATGCTCCCGCAGACTAACCTGATCAGGATAATTCCTTCTGGAGACTCTCGTCCCAGGTGACTCTAGATTTGTCAAGTTGACAGTAAAACTAAGCAGTCTACACAGTAACATTGTTTTTGTTTGTTTATTTGTTTGTTTGTTTGAGACAGAGTCTCATGTATTCCATATAGGCCTTGAATTTGCCATGTTGTCAAAGATGTTAGTGAGTTTCTGATTCTCCTGCCTCGACTTCCTGAATGCTGAATTTTTTAAAGGCATATGGCACCTTGCCCAGTTTCACAGTCTTTAAGAACAAGTCATCCACCCATAGGTGACGAAACGTGAGAAGTAATGATGCATCCGCATTAAAGAAATGTGAGGGCCATGCAAAGCCAAGGCCATCTATGCTGCCTCCATAATAAATTCCAAACCAGGTATGTTTTGTGTTAAGAAATAAGAGATGAAGCAGGAGGGCTGGAGAAATGGCTCAGTAGTTAAGAACACGGACTGCTCTTTCAGAGGACCTGGTAATTTCCAGTACACACATGGCAGCTCACTGTAGTGGGAGGTTGTTTGTGCCATGCCCTGAAGTGCCGCCCCTGGTGAGGCAGCAGGTAGCTGCTAGGTACCTGCTCTTTGGGTGTGGCCGTCAGGGACCCTTAAGACCTGGGATGCACATATGTGTGTATCGCTGAAAGTTTTCCTGTGCCCATCCAGCTCCTGCGGCCTCTCGGTCCCACAGCTGCTTAGACCCAAATGAATACACAGAAGCTTATATGAATTACGAACTGTATGGCCTATTGGCTCAGGCTTCTCGATAGCTAGGTCTTTTTACCACCTCGTGGATTTTGGATGCTGGTGCGGATCAAGGCAGAACTCTCCAGAGAACCGCACTGGACACCGTGCCCCACTCCTCCAGGATTCTGCAACCAACTCCTTTATTCTGGTTGTGAGTTATCCCCCAAATAAATTCCTTTGATTATTAAGGATTCCATGGGTTGACAGCGATTAAATCGCATTAGCTCACAACTGTCTGTAACTTCAGTTCCGGGACATCCAACACCCTCACAGACATACATGCAGGAAAAATACCAGTGCACATAAAATTAAAACAAATAAATTAAAAAAAATAAATGAAGCAGGAATGGAATATTTTAAAACAAGATTGAATCATTTGGAGACTTGAACAGGAAGAGATAGCAGTGGCCGAGAGCCTTGGACATGAAGGTCTGCCTTGACTGATATCTCCTCTTCTACCCATAATCCCCCCAAACTCACCTGAGTTCATGTCCTAATTGCCCATCTAAGCACTCATTTGTAACTCAGAATACCAAAACACCCAAAATGCCCAGTTCACAACACCTCCTGCTTAGAGGAAATGGGCCTGCAATTGTGTGTGTGTGTGTGTGTGTGTGTGTGTGTGTGTGTGTGTTACATTATCTGTGTACCTGTGTGTAGGTGTGCATGCACATACACATGGAGACCAGAGATCAATATCTGATGTCTGCATCACTCTCCACCTTATCTTTGAGACAAGGTTTCTCACTAAACCTGAAGCTCATTGATTCAGTGACTGACCAATGAGCTGGAGGATCCACCTGTCCCTGTGCCTGCACCCCTAGCTCTGGGGTTACATATGCACCCTGCTGCACCAATCTGTTGTTATTATTCTTTTTTTTTTTTTTAATGTGGATACTGTAAATCCAAGCCCAGGTCCTCCTGCGTGCTCAGCAGGTACTTTACAGACTGAGCCATCTCTCCATCCTGCTAAGCTGCATTTATGATGCCTGCAGATGTGTTTAGGGGTCAGTGAGTACAGGAGAGTCACTGAAGATAGTCTCAGTGCTGCATGCAGAGGCCACCAGAGCAGGTTCACCAGGAGATCCCGGCCTGCTCTTCTGTTTCCTGGGATCTCGAGGTGGGTAGGTCAGTGTCACATGTGGTGTGAGGAAGTCACCTAGATAGGCAAAGTGTCCACAAGCTGTCGCATGACAGCCACACCCTGATGACACATCTTAACGACTGACCATCTGGGGCAAGTGAAACAAAGGACTCAAGGTTTTAACCAGGACTCCTGGGTGAAGGGGAAAGGCAAGTAGTTGCTGGAATGTTTGTGTTCAAAGATGAGAAGGAGAGCAAAGGTTAGGCTGGATTTGCAAGTCAACCCCAGAGAGCAGAATCCTACTGGACTTCCTGTTCTATATCGTGCCCCTTGGTGTGTGTGGACTTCTGGTTTCATACTTACTCTGGTTCCTTGTATATATGAGAAATGCTAGGCTTACCCTGGGGTCCATCTCCACCCATCTTCTGCTGAGGGACGGACAGACTGCCATGCATAGTTGGGCAGTTGCTACAACACACAGCTCATCTGAGGATCTTGCTGATATGATGAGGGACCTTCAGCCTTGGGGTAATCTCCCCCTAAACCTTCAACCTCCAGTCTGATTGTGAGAAAATGGCAGAAGAGCCCAAGCTGAACAGCACTCTGCAGGACTCTTTGCTATCCTTGTGACATCAAGATCAGCTAGACATGGTGGCCCCCACCTGTAATCCCAGCCCTTGAGAGGCTGAGGCCATAGGATCACCAACTCCAGACTAGCTCATGCTACACAGTGAGACTTGGTCTCAACATAGTGAAGAAAAAAACAGTTGTCATGGTTAAGAAAAGCAAAACTGTCTCTAACTGCAGGAGACAATAGAGACACCATAACTTAATGCTATGCTGTTTTTGGATGCGATCCTGGCAAAGAAAATAGGCATCAGTGGGGAAACTGGTAGAATCCAGATACAGCCTGTAGTTCAGGAGATGGAATATGCTGATATAGATTCCTTAGTTTTGAGAAATGTTGCATGGCTTCACAAGACACTAACCTTAGGGGAAGCTGGGTGGAGGCTATATGGAAATTCTCTGTATTAAGTTTTAAATTTTTCTATAAATATAAAATTATTCTAAAATACAAGGCTTGTTTTCATAATAAAATTATTTTATGTGTATGGGTGTTTTGTTTGTATTATGTCTGCATACCACATTCATGCCTGCTGCCCTCTGAGGCCAGGAGAGGACATCAGTCCTCTTGCACTAGAGTTACCGATGGTTACAGGCCATCATCATGAGTGCTTAGAATCTAAAGGACTCCAGTCCTCTAGAAGAGCAGCAACTGTGCTTAACCACTGATCCATCTCTCCAGCCCTCACAAGGTTTTTGTTTTTGTTTTTGTTTTAAATCAAGTTTGCTAGGCAGGTAAGATGGTTCTGGGCATAAAGGGTGCTTGCTGCCAAGTTTGACCCCCTGAATTTGATTCTGGGGATTCACATGGTAGAAGGAAAGAACCAATACCAGCAAATTGTCCTCTGATTTCCACATGTGCATCATGGAACATACATGCACACAAATAAATAAATGGAATAAAAATTGTCAATCAAGTTTGCTGGTTGCATAGCCCAAATAGTTATTAATATTTTAAACTATTTATTGTGTGTTGATATGTATATGTTGATATGTGTGTGTACATAGTTGTCCTCAGAGGCCAGAAGAAGGCTTCAGAAACCTCAAAAGCTAGAGTTACAGGCATTTGTGAGCCACCATGTGGGTGATAGAAACTGAATTTGTATCCTCAGAAAGAGCAGCACACTCTTAACCACTGAGCAGTCTCTCCAGCCCCTATTCAAATCTTTTAATGAAAATAGAATAAGGGATAGGTGGTGGTGGAGTGTGTCTTTAATCCTAGCACTCCGGAGACAGATGCTAGTGGACCTCTGTGAGTTCGAGGCCAGCCTGGTCTACAGGTCGAGTTCCAGGACAGCCAAAGCTGATACACAGAGAAACCCTGTCTTGAAAAAAACAAAATAAATAAACAATAGTATAAGGGGCCTAGATGTAGTTGGGCATGTCTGTAATCACAGTGCAGATTACAGAGGCAGAGGCAGGATGCTCTTGGTGAGTTCAAGACCAACCTGGTCTAAATGGCCACGTTCCAGGCTAGCCAGGGCTACATAATGAAAAAACTCAAAAAAAAAAAGTGAATAATCCATTCATTACTAGCCAGGCCTAGTAATACACGCTGGCACTGAGGCAGGAGGATCTCAAGCTCAAGGCCTACCTGGGATACAGAATAAGTCCAGCCTCAGCAACTTAATGAGACCTTGTCTCAAAAGGTCAAAAGAGGCTGGGGCTGTAGCTCGGTAGTGTTTGCCTGGGATATACATGGCCCTGGGGTGGCTCCCCAGCACAGATAAAATAAAGCAGGGAAACAAAGGAGGGGCCTCTCCCAGTCTCTGCAGAAGCCTCTGCTCTGGGGCTTTAACGCCCAAGCCCTCAAGACATGGAAACAAGCATAAAATGTGGCCATCTTGTTGACATGGAAGAGAACATTCTACAGATAATAGCAAAGTGGTTCGCCGGTGGACCGGGCTGTCTTTAGACTAAAAGCTTTCACATGCCAGGGCTGATGTAAAGCACAACTTTCACCCCAAAGAGAATAAAAGAGAATTTATTCTGAGCCAGAGCTGAGTGACCATAACTTGGGTTGTCCCAAATTACATGTTCCTCTTTTGAGAGCAATTGCATGGATGTTTTGTTTTGTTTTGAGACAGGGCTTCTCTGTGTAGTCTTGGCTGTCCTGGAACTAGCTCTGTAGATCAGGCTGGCCTCAAACTCACATGAATCTGCCTGCCTCTGCCTCTGCCTCCCAAGTGCTGGGATTAAAGGTATGGGCCACCACCACCTAAGCTGGATGTGTTGCAGAAGAAAAGAAAGAGATGAATTAGTGTGCAAACCAGATCCACTGGTGAAAACTTGGGGTAGACAGGTGACAGCAAAATGGGGACACTTCCGTTACAGGTTTTAGAACTTACCTGGCAACTCTCACAGCTCGAGGCTGGTGGAAGCTAGTGGTCTGCTAAATTAATGCATTTCAAAGGTTTTGCCCGGTAGTCAAAAGGGATGTTGGTTCAGAGACAGAAGCCGGTGGTGTAGTGCTGTAAAGGGGACTTGATCTGCAACATTCAAGCTCTCTGTAGTCAGAGAGGTCTGAATAGTCAATCAGTCTCCAGAACCTTCAACAGAGGTGTGGCTTTTCTGAGCTTCACCCCTCTACAGGTGATAAATGAGAGACAGAGAGGTCATCCGGGCCACTCTGCTGGGTCAGACAGGCCTGCGTGGCTCTGAATACAGGACTCTTGCTATACACATTTATTACTTACTATACAGGGCTCACGTCCTGCAGGCTTGTGTCCCTCACCCTTGAAGCTGCTGTAGTGAACAAACCCCCCCTTTGTCAAGTTAAATCTCCTTTCCTTATGTCAGAGAGCAGGGGTCCTAAACTAGTCTCACAACTTCCTTTTCAATTCCATTATGTTTCCCAAGGCTGGTAATGGTTTCTTTGTTGGTAGCTAATTTCTTTTAAGTTTTTGCATCTACTTTGTGTATATATGTGTGTGTGTGTGTGTGTGTGTGTGTGTGTGTGTGTGTGTGTGTGTGTGTGTACACGTAAGCAGCAGTGAAAGTGTGGGTCAGAAGACACCTTTGAGAGTTGGTTCTCTCCAAACACCACATGAAGTTTCTAGGATGGAACTCAGGTATTGGAGTTTCATGGCACATGCCCTTTGTCTGCTGAGCCATTAGGAACCAGCCCCAGCAGGTAACTCCTTTACCTTGACAACATAGCAACTGGCTATTCATGTTGTTAGAAACTGGTTTTGATACTATTTAGATACTAGTTAGATACTAGAGGCTTGGAGGACTCTGAAGCTAGACCCCCCTCCTTCATAATAATCGGTCTGTAAAGCCAGGGTCTAAAATTGCAAGGTCTCTATTGACTGCTCAAAAGAATGGGGTCTGGGCCCTATCTCTGGCCCTGAGGCACAGTGGGTGCTTGGGGGTAAGGGCTGTGATAGGTACCATGACATCCTGAACTGCCTGGAAGATCATTACGGCAACTATGTAAACCTGGCTTCCAGGAGCACCAACCCTCATGAGACTACTGTCTAGTGGGCGGCTCTAAAAACAAAGACATGCCAAAAATTACTCACCCCTGGGAGAGTCAGTGCAAATGAGTCTATCAGTCATCTGGATGGGAAAGGGCCCCTCAGGTTAGAAACAGTATAAAGACAATCTAAAATGTAGATTGCAACAGAAGTCCGTTTGCCCTTTGCCCACTCTCACCCTATGAGATTGATCCACATTACTCCTCAATAAATTCTTATCTTCTTTTTTTGTTTTTTGTTTTTGTTTTTTTATTTTTTCAAGATAGAGTTTCTCTATGCAGCCCTGGCTGTCTTGGAACTCACTCTGTAGACAAGGCTGGCCTCTACATTCTATCTTCTGTACTATGTTGTGGCTTCCTTCTTTCATTGAAGATCACAAAGACTGGAAACCAAGAAAAACCCAGACTAAGAGCCTGGTGACAAGACAGAAAATAACTGGGGAAAAGTTCCAGAGAGTTCCAAAAATCAGATTTTGAATTTCCTGTTTTCTGAGCACTATGCCAAATCTGTGTGAATGACATGATGTGTGGGCATACCCTGCTGTAGCCTCACAACATTCCATAAACTATCAGTCTTTCTCCAGCCATTGTTTGAGCATTTCTCATTTTGAGTTTCATTCATGGGCTCTGTGGTTTGGTCTATGATGCTGACCAGATGCTTAGAGTAGATTGTCAGCTGACAGAATCAGAGATCATCTCCATGACAAGCCTTCATGCACACCTGTGAGAGATCATCTTGCTCAGTTTGGCTTCTAGCCATGCTGTGAGGGATTCTGTTGATTGAGCTAATCGAGGTAAGAAGAACCACCCTAAAAGTGGGCAGCACCATTCCGTGCCCTTGGGTCTGGACTGGATAAAAAAGAGGAAATTAGGTAAATAGATGCATTCACTGTTCTCTTCTTCCTGACTGTCTTAGTTACTCTTCTCTTGTTGTGATGTAGTTGTAGTCGGACCTTTTTGTTGGGACAGCCAGCTCCCCAATAATGACATGGAGACTTATTATTAATTATAAAAGCTTGGCCAATAGCTTAGGCTTGTTACTAACTAGCTGTTACAACTTAAATTAACCCATTTCTATTAATTTGCTTTCTGCCTTGTGGATTTATTACCTTTACTCTGCTCATGCTGCTTCCTGAGTCCTGGAGTTTCCTCATGACTCCACCCTTTTTCTTCCCATCCTCCTCTGTGTCTGGCTATTCCATCTATACCTCCTGCCTAGCTAACAGCCATTTAGCTTTTTATTAAACCAATAAGAAGGTGTCTTGGCAAAGACACATCTTCATGGTGTACAAAAAGATTATCCCACAACACTGTGACAAAACACTATGACCAAGGTGACATATAAAAGAAAGCATTTAATTGGGTTTACAGTTTTGGAGCATTAGAGTCCATGAATGGCAGAGCAAAGGCATGAAGGCAGGAACAGCTGAGAGCTCACATCTTGATCCGCAAGCAAGAGGCAGAGAACACACTAGAAATGGCATAAGTTATTTGTATCCTCAAAGCCTACTGTGTTGGTTCCAACAAGAATGGGGCCCATAGGCTCATATATTTGAATGCTTAGTTACCAGGGAATGGCCCTTTTTGAAAGACTTAGAAGGATTAGGAAGTGTGGTCTTATTGGAGGAAGTATGTCACTGGATGTTTCAAAAGTCCATGCCAATTCTAGATCTTTCTTTCTGCCTACTGAACAGGATGTAGTTTACAGCTACTGCTCCAGAGTCTGCCTGCATGCCTCCATCCTTCCTGCCATGATGACAATGGACTAAATCTCTGAAATTGTAAGCAAGGCCCCAATTTAGTGCTTTCTTTTATAATAGTTGCCTTGGTCATAGTGTCTCTTCACAGCAATAGAACAGTGACTAAGACACTTATCCCCAGTAACACACCTTTTCCAACAAGACCACACCTCCTAATTCTTCCCAAACACCTCTACCAACTGGAGACCAAATATTCAAACACATGAGCCTATTGGAACCATTCTCATTCAAACCACTGCACTGACTATGGCCAGCTGCCTTGACTTGCCCACCATGATGGACTGTACCCTTGAACAATGAGCTAAAATAAACCGTTCCTTCCTTAGGTTTCTTTCATCAAGGTAGTTACAATTTTTTGTTTACTTATTCATCTGGTGTGGGGACAGCACACACACACACACACACACACACACACACACACACACACACGATGCAAGTGGAGGGCAGAAGGCAACTTTTGGGAGCTGGTTCTCTTCCTCCACCTTGTGGGTTCCAGGGAATAAACTCAGGCCATCAGGTTTGGCAACAAGCACCTTATCCCCTGAGCCATCTCACTGTCCCTTGTCAAAGTATTTTATCACAGCAGCACAAGTACTAAGGTATACCTATACTGAAGACAAAGAACATTTTCCTGAAATACATAGGGCTTACATTGTATTGCATGTTATGAGTAGTTGAGAGATAATGTACAGGAGGATGACCTTAGATTATTGTCTTAATCACTGTTCTATTGCTGTGAAGAGACACCACAACCATGGTAGCTCTTATAAAAGAAAACATTTAACTAGGGCTTACTTACAGTTTCAGAGGCTTAGGTAATACACTTCTGTTGCACAAATCCTAAATGGCCTTAAAATAAAATAAAAACTCGAGCCAGATATTGGGGTAAACACTGAAAGATCAGAGAGACAAAGGAACAAATCACAGCTACTTCTCACCTCGCCAACTCCATGAATCCTTTGACTGAATGCCCTGAGTCCTCAATCGAAAGGCCTCAGCTCCTGTCTCCTCACGCCTTATATGCCTTTCTCCACCCAGCCATATCACTTCCTGTCTCAATCTTCCTAATGCTGGCCTGAAACTCACTATACAGATCAGGCTAGCCTTGAACTCACAGAGCTCTACCTCCCTCTAACTCTAGAAAGCTGAGATTAAAGGCATGCACCCTCATGCCTGGCTATATAGGGCCTTTCTTATTCACCAGCTTAACTCTATTCTCAATACATAAACTTATGTCTTTTGGGGGGAGGGGTGTCTCTACATAGCCCTGGCTGTCCCAGAACTCACTATGTAAACCAAGCTGGCCTGGAATTCACAGAGATCCCCATGCCTCTGAGTGCTGAGACCTGAGTGCTGGGACTAAAGGTGTGTGCTACCACGCCCAACAAAACAAATATCTTTATAGGTGGGGGCAGGAGTGGGCAAAAGACCATTCATTAGGTCCCTGGCACAATTCTTCCGGCTGGATTCTACCAGCTAATCTCCCAACAGCTGCTTCATAAGTCTTTGGTACCAAGGCACAACTTCCTGGTAGAATTATGATTCTTCCTGAGCCACCTTGGTAACATCCTTCTGCAGTTTCTTCAGTCTCTGGAGTCCTGGGATAACTCCAGGACACCTGATGCTCAGGCACCAGCTCAAATACGGCTATTGTCCCTGGACATGTCGGGTCCACAAGTTCAACTAGCACAATTGTTAGTTCAGATGGGAAATACATTGGAGAGCCTGGGAGACACCATGGCAGTAGTCTGAGCGGCTGGAAGGACCAGTGAAGTACCTCAAAGTTCAGGTTCCCATGGAAAACCAGCACCCACTGGGCAGGTGTGCCCCTGCCTCTGGTGACCAGTCCTCGACACTGCGCATACCGAGAAAGCCAGTGCTGGCTGAGCCACTCACTGGGCGTGAAGTGGGTCTCTCTGTTTCTCTACGTCTTGCCTTCCTAGCTTGTAGAAGGCTGTCAATTAAACCTACCTCACTGGGTTGTGAGGATTAAATGAGGTAATTACATATATTGGCTAATACTGTGCACGGCATTGAGTGCAAGTTCAAGCAATCAGCAGTGATGATTGACAACTGCCCCCACCGAGATGCCAGCAGATTAGCAGACCAGAAGGGGTGTGAAGCCACCTTAGTAGAGGAGGCTACTGTGGTGGCATTTTGTACTTCTTATTCATTTTATCTATCAATCATCCATATATGTTCATCAGACAAAAATAGCTGACATTTATTGAGCACTCAGCACGAGGTGGGTACTCTGTCATATATTTAACACGTATCATCCCATTCAGTCCTTGCTATTTACGGCAAGCGCTAATTTGTGGTCAACTTATGTAGGCAAAAGCTGAGGTTCAGAGAGGCAAAAGAAGGTGCCCCGGGTCCCACAGCAATTAAGTGACTGCATTAGAACTTGACAGGCCAGTGTGCTCTCACTAGGTGGCCTCTAGACAAAGGCTGGACCAGGACTCCAGGAGGCATGGTAGTTGTTAACACAGAGGCAGAGGGGGGTGCATGAACTCTTCCTGTCACACACTGTCAAGGCCACCTACGACATTACGCCTCGTTTGTTTGTGTTTATGGACCCCTCCTGGTGTTAGGCACTGTGCTGAATATGTATGGGAGAAATGGACAGAAACTGTCTCTTCCCTCTAGTAATTGGAACAGTGGTGGCCAAATGGAAAGAGAAGAGACAGGAATCTTGATCACATGACTGTAACACGAATTGCTAAATGGTCTTATTAATAAAAAACCTGGAGCCAGATATTGGGGTGAAAGATAAATGATCAGAGGGATAGAACAAGCCATCCACCAGTTCTTACCACAAGGAAATCCTCAGCCCAAGAGAGAGCTGCTTCCTGTATATCCATGCCTATATGCCTTTCTGTACCCTGCCATCTTACTTCATCTCTCCACCCAACTACATTACTTCCTCTTTCTGCCCAGCTCTATCACTTCCTGTCTGTCTGTACAGACCTCCAGACCTGTATGGTTAACTAGTGCTGAGATTAAAGGCATGTGCTACCATGCCTGGCTCTGTTCCCAGTGTGGCCTTGAACTCATGGAGATCCAGATGAATCTCTGCCTCCCGAATGCTAGGACTAAAGGTGTGTGTTACCACTGCCTGACCTCTATGTTTAATATAGTAGCTGGCTTTGTCCTCAGATCCCCAGGCAAGCTTTATTTGTTAAAGCACAAATAAAATATCACCACACATGACCACACTTTATTTAAAAAAAAAAAAAAATGAAGATGACTGCACCCCTGGGCCTCATGGATTGAAATTACAATTTTTGTAAAGATCTATTTATTTATTTATTTATTTATTTATTTATTTATTTATTTAATGTGTATGAATGTTTTGTCTCCATGTATATAAGTACCATGTGCGTGCCTAGTGCCCCCAGAGGTCAGAAGACAGCATTGGATCCCCTGGGACTATAGTTACAGACAGTTGAGTTGCCACATGGGTGCTGGAAATTGAGTCAGGTTCTCTGCAACAGCAACAAGTGATCTTAACCCCTGAGCCACCTCTCCAGCCCCTGAAATTATCATTTTACGTGGTAAGCTAAGTAAAATACATTACTGCATAAATATGATTGAGGAACTGGACACTCATCTTCTGCCTGTAAGACTCTGAGACCCTGCTCTCTCACCCGGAGCAAGAGTTTCGTGCTCTGCACTCCAGGTGCAGCTGTTGAGGCCTGGTTTCTCTCTCTTCACATGTCTCTACCTGCAGCCCATCACTCCCTCAGACTCTTGTCACAGTGGAGCTCCCCAGGAGGAATCTGCAGTCTTGCTCACTGTCGTTGATCCTCAACCAAGGTCATGGCTTAGGCCCTCAATGGCTGTCCTTGGGTGTCTGTGTTTCCCTGTGCCCTTGGGTCTACTGAGCTACGGTCAGGGTAAAGGAGAAGTGGAGTTGGCAGGTGTACAGCTTGGCCACAAGGTATGCCCAGGCTGGTGCTAACTGCAAACCCTGGCCAGACCCAGCTGCCACCTGTACCTTAATGGTTGGCAGAAATTAACAACCAGAACAGCTCCTGTGGCCTCAGACACTGTGACCTTCCCAGATAACACTGGGTCTGGTCTCCATGAGGAGGGCTCCTCTCCATCCTGGTCTACACTGATGATACTCACACAGGCTACAGTGATGCCCAGAGGCGAGAAAGAGAAGCCCACTTAACCCCATCCCGTCGCCTAGGTGACTTTCAGTCTACCCAGTGCAAACTGCCACTCCTCCAGACTTCCTGGTCTGTCTCCCTGCTTCAAAACTTTTCCCTTGCCCTTCAGCACGTTAGTTCTTCTGTCAATGGCATGTCCCTGTCCCCGGCAAGGTCAGTTCTAGGAAAGAGAAATCTGCTCTTTGATTTGTTTGCTCTGCCAAGTCCTAGAACTGCCTGCATAAATGGTATGGGATGTGACCCGGGACGGGCAGAGGGTGCCCTTCCTGGAGGAGGTGACATTGCTCAACCAGCTGCCCAGTGGATGACACAGTGAAAGAACACATTCAGAACTAGACACAGAGGGGCTGGGGGCTGGGGTGCTCATGGGAGCTTACTGCACAAGGGAAAGGTAGAGGGCTGGCTTGGGAGAAAAGGGGGGGGGGCTCACTTGTGTCCTCTGCTAGGTGAGAGTCAGGCAGAGAGAGAGAAGCTAAGAGCAAAAGAAGATCCAAGAGGCTGGGCCAGATAAGGATCACTCAGTTTGAGTACTATGCTCGCTGACACATTCTTTCACTGACTGTCTTAGCTGCTTTTCTGTTGTGATAAAACACTTGCCCAAAGCCAACTTAAGGAAGAGAGTGCTAATTGACTCACGGTTCCAGAAGGGGGACAAGCATCCTTTATGTGTCAGGCAGTGGTGGCACCATGTCTTTAATCCCAGCACTTGGGAGGCAGAGACCGGAGGACCTCTGTTTGAGTTTGAGGTCAGCCTGGTCTACAGAGTGAATTCCAAGATAGCCAAGGTTACACAGAGAAACCCTGTCTCAAAAAAAAAAGAAAGAAAGAAAGAAAGAAAGAAAGAAAGAAAGAAAGAAAGAAAGAAAGAAAGAAAGAAAGAAAAGAAAAGAAAAGAGAAAGAAAGAAAAGGAAGGAAGGAAGGGAGACAAAGAAAGAAAAGAAAAAGAAAGAGTCCGTTATGGCAGGAAGGCACAGCCGCGGACAGCAGGTGTGGTGGTAGGAACATAAAGCTCAGGATCACATCTTAAAGATCAAGCAGAAAGGAGAAAGCAAACTGAAAGAGTCAGGCAAGATTTCCAAACTCTCAAAGCCCACCCTCAGTGGAAACCTCCTCCATCAAGGCTGGACCATGCCCCCATAAGCTCTCCAAACAGCTCTACCAACGGGGGACCAAGTGTTCAAACACCTGAGCCTATGGGGGACATGTCTCCTTCAAACCATCACACCTCCCTTCACAGCAGCCGCTTCACACCAGGATGTGCAGAAGGAAGCAGGAGATGTAGACTCCACCCATCAACCAGTCTGAGACGCTTGTTAGGAAGCAAATATTGAGGACTGAGGAACGAAGGCACTTATGCAATCATGCCGCATATCCCCGGGGCCCTGACTCCTCTCCAGCATACCCTCAAACTCCCTCTTCCCTTGTCTCCATCTCCCACAGAGCACAGACTAAGCAGGGTACCAGGGAACCCCGGAGAGAAGTATTTGAGAGGGAGAAACACTAGGGAAGAGGGGTAGACATTGCTCTCAATGGCTGATGGGAGGCCATGAGCAGGGACAGTATCTGTTAATGGAAGAGGGCCATCATTATCAAGGTACCAACCAACAGCAAAACCTCACTGAAGACAGTGGACTCAGAAATAGGAGGGATTTTGTACATATGGAAGAAAATGCACTAATTTCTCACTAAAAATAAGGGGTAGTTTGAGACTGGCCAGAACATAGGATAGGCTGGAAAGATTTTCCAGGAGGCCAACAGGATGGCTCTAGAGAGAAATGAAAGCCAAAAGTACAAATCAAGGTGGAGTGGACTCTTCCGCCTAACACTCTCCTCCCAACTCTGGGGACCTGGCTGCCTATTTCAACCTTAGCCCCAGTCAGGGTGGCTGACATTCAGTGGAAGGAGGATGCCAGGCTACTCTCCCCTGTGTGTCCTGGCCTCGGGGAGAGTTCTCCTGTGTAGAAGGGATCTGAAACATGGGGGCAGAGAAACATGTGGCCATTGTTGTCACAACTGCTACTGACCATCATCTCCAAAGACCAAACATGTGTCACGGTAACAGAAATGCCAATACTGGGCCTTTGCCCACTATGCCCTCAAGTTCTTTGAAGGCAGGCTTGAATAATGACGGCCCCCTATAGGCTTATATATTTGGATGTAAAGATTAGAAGGCTTAGATGTGGCCTTGTTGGAGTAGGTATGGCTTTGTTGGAGGAAGTGTGCCACTGGGGGTGGGCTTTCAGGTTTCAAAAGGCCACGCTGGGCCCAGTGTCTCTCTCTGCCTGCTGCCTGTGGATCAGGATGTAGCTCTTTTTTTTTTTTTAAATTTATTTATTCATTATGTGTACAGTGGTCTGCCTGCATGTATGTCTGCAGGCCAGAAGAAGGCATCAGGTCTCATTATAGATGGTTGTGAGCCACCATGTGGGTGCTGGGAATTGAACTCAGGTCCTCTGGAAGAACAGCCAGTGCTCTTAACCTCTGAGCCATCTCTCCAGCCCCAGGATGTAGCTCTTAACTACCCCTCCAGCACCATGCCTGCCTGCATGCCACCATGCTTCCTGCCGTGACAGTGGACTAAACCTCTGACTCTGAAGCAAGCCTCAGTTAAATGTGGTGGAGTCGTGGTGGCCGTGGTGTCTCTTCACAGCAACAGAACAGTGACTGAGGCAATGTCTCCCTTTCACCTAGAGCTCAGGGTCCTCCTCCTCTCTCAAGGCCCTCAGCCCCGACTCCAACTCTGTCCACCCGAGCCTCCTTCTCTTTCTTAAAGCCTAAATGTTCCTTAGCCAAGTCACGTCTCACAGCTCCCTTCTCTCCCGAGCCCCAGCCCCAAGACACACCTCTAATGCAACCTCCAATCTGATTCTGCTTCACGGGTCCCCAGTCAAGTCTTAGAAAAGTGCCACCAAGTGTGACTCCTCAGTGAGTCACACTTGCTGGTGCAGCCGGGTATCTGTAAACAAAAGCAGGTAAGAGCAAGCAGCAGGCATGCTTCAAAATGCATTAAGGTGGGGAAGAGGATGGTGGCCCAGGGCATAGGAAACTTCAAGGTGTGGATCTAAAATCTCACCCGGGAACAGGCAAGAAGGCACAGAGCCTGGCCACAGGAGACTTGGCTGGAATAAAGGAAGCCAAGGCTTACATGCCATGGCTGTGGTGGTCTCTGCGACCACCAAGGCCAACAGAGAAACGTCCGAAGTGAGGCAAGAAGGCAGTGTGATTCAACACGACTCAGTAGCAGGTGCTGGTTCAACTTTAGTAAGGAATACATCAGATATTCTTTTTCATCTAGTTCATTTATACAGTTATAATTTCCACTATCAGAGCTTTCTAAAAAGTACTAAAATCTATATTATTACATTTGTATTAAAAACCAAAATATCCCCCATCATGAATGTGACTAGATATTTGTATATCCTCTTTTGTCCAGACAACTGGTCCCAAAGGATAAAAACAGTTGTTAGCATGGTAAAACAACATCATACTCTCTCCTATTACAGATGTGCCTTTTGTCCCCCCACAAAAGGAATTTGGATTCTGCACTGACAAGCTGAGAATTAACATGTAATAGAGCCAGTAAACATAATTGTTTTGGGGGGTCAGTAGTATTATGTCCTTGTTGTTTCTCCAAAGTCTTGGCTTGACAAGTTAAAGTCTTGATGTCTCCCCCAAGTTATCGGCTCACTCTTCCTCTTGGGACGTCTCCTTTTGATGGCTCTGTCGTCTGTCTCTGGACACTTCGTTTGTCTGCTGGTCTCCGGGATGCTGTCCTCGTTGGATGTGTCAGGGCCGCAGCCATTTGGGACTTCATTTATTTTCTGTAAGATATAAGCATAACCTCGCCTCGATGTTAGAACACCGGGCCCTTTCTATTGATTAGTTTTTAGATTTTTTTTTTAAACCTATGCTTTAGGTTGTATCTCCTTTAGGGCAAAATGCTTTAAATTCTTTAAAGTGGAAAAAAAAATTAAAGTTAGTGTAGCTAAATGTAGCATAGTATGTGGAGATTTAAAGTTGTGTATCAGTATTTGGTGTTTATTTTATTTATTTATCTATCTATCTATCTATCTGTCTATCTGGAGAGACAGCCGTGGGTGCTGGGGATGGTGTTGTTTTATAATAGTTTAACCCTGTCGATTGTAAGGGATTTCAGTAACACGATTAATACTCCATAAACTGAAAAATTTTAAAGTATTTCCTAGTATAAACAGATCCATTATCAGTTTTTAGTTGTAATGGGAGTCCTAGGAAGGAAATGTTTAAAGAGCTATTTGATAAAATAAAGTTCTGGATATGATCCAATGGTGTTTTCCTGGAGCCCCCAGGACCCCATGTCATGCCTGGGGTTGTGCTCTGCAGCTGACCAGGTAGGGAGAGGCACTGCGTATGCCTTTGGTGGACACTGAGCACAGGTCCCTACGCACAAGACAGTAGAGAAGGCCCTAGACACAGACAGCCTAGTTCTAGATGTCATGCTGATGTGAGAACCACTCACTACTAACTATGCACTAGAATACTGTGTAGAATAAGCCTTCAATAGAGGACAGGCTCTCGCGAGCCTCCTCTAACTTCCTCCCTGGTTAAGGGTCTGTCTGATCATTTATGTCAGACCAAGGGCAAGCACAACCCTAAAACATAAGTAGAACCTACTTAGTTCACAAAGGGCATTAACTTTCAAAGGTTTAAACCTAAGGCTATTTATGTAAGATTTGGGATCTTTAAAATTCAAGGCAATTTTAGTTTTGAGTTCGAGAAGACTTTCCTGTTAGGTAACAGGATATTCAGAAGTACCTGAGAAACAATCACAGAAAATCCTGAAGGAGAAAACAATTGGGTTTTCCTATGTGAGCATGAAAGTACATACCCAGCTGATACTGTAAACAAAACCAAAATGTGAACATCACCAAAGCATATGGGTTCCATGGAGGAAGAACTCGCCAGAAGGCTCTAGTCCTCACTACATTTCACAGATTCTCAGTCTGGACCAAAAATAATTTTAGGTGAAAACTTTAAAATCTAACTCACACTGATCACATTTCTAGTTTAACCCCTTCTGCCCTCCAAGGAAATGTGAGAAACATGCAATTATGTTCTCAGTCCTTGGCCACCATGTTATCCAGAAGAAATATTCTAAAACATTTTTTTATTCCAATTTGCCCCTATTTTTTCCCTTAAATCCATGTTAAGCTTGTTCACATTGCTACTTTTAATTTTTTTGTTATGCTGTACCAAAATACAAATTTAAAAAATGATATTTTAGCAATCATAAATCCAGAGGAATCTAGGTGGTGTTTGGTCTCTCAGTGCCTGAAAGGCCTGAAGTGAGAAAGTCTCCTTTTTTTATGTAAAGACAAGATAAAATTCCTTATTTTGCTAAGACTGTGAGTACATCATTAGATGGATGCTCTGAGTTCCATCAGACTGAGCATGCCCTGACCAAGCCTGTCTGGGTGACCTCCAGGAAACCAGAGTAGCAGCGGAGTCCACTTGGCCTGCAGAGAAAACAGAAATTGTTTTTTCAATGATCCTCCTGAGAATCCAGGCAATATATTGCTGTACCCCAGCTTGCAAAATAATTGACAGGAATTTTATCTCCTCTTTTATGGGCCCTTTTTACCTTAGCTCCTATGCATTTCCAATTTTCTTTTTGGTTTTTCTCAACAGGGTTTTTCTCTGTGTAGCCCTGACTATCCTGGAACTTTCTCTGTAGACCACACCGTCTGGCCGAATTTCCAATGTTCAGCATCAATAGTTTCTTGTTCAGGAAGCCAAGGATTGAATTTTACAGACACTTGTACCAAGCTGCAAAGCTGTTGCTCTGAATGTTTTGTTCCTTTGGATCTTAACAAACATCTCAGTAACTGTATAAAATGCTTTGTCTCAAGAGGACTGAGAAGAAGCCATGCTGATTTTACTCTCTCACTTACCGTTATGACCTCTTGGGTGAGGGCACTGAACTCCTACTCCTATTCTATTAAAAGAAAAATCTTACCTTCTCGCAGAGTTGAGTCCCTTCTGTGGGTCGCCAGTTGTGGGGGTCTCTGCAGACACCGCAGGCAGCAGAGTAATGATCCAAATGAGGCAAAAGGGCAGTCTAGTTCAACATGACGCAACAGCCAGTGTTGGTTCAAACTTTTATTTGATTTTATTTGACTTTATTGTATTTTTGAGACAGGGTTTCTCTGTGTAATCCTGGCTGTCCTGGACTCACTCTGTAGACCAGGCTAGCCTCTAACTCAAAGATCCACCTGCCTCTGCCTCCCAAGTGCTGGGATTAAAGGCGGGCGCCACCACCGCCCGGCTAAGTGTTGGTTCAAACTTCAAGAGTCTGACACCAGGTATTTTACTTTAGGTATATTTAAGCACATCACACAATACATCAAAACTCTTTGTAAAGTACATGTTGACATCCCCAGAAAGATGGGTTCTATAGAATGACTACACATGACATCTTTTTAAAATTTTTTATTTATTTGTTTCTGGTTTTTTCGAGACAGAAAGTTTCTCTGTGTAGTCCTGGCTGTCCTGGACTCACTCTGTAGACCAGGCTGGCCTCGAACTCAGAGATCCATCTGCCTCTGCCATACAAGTCCTGGAAGGAAAGGCATGCACCACCACCACCCGGTTAGTTGACTGCATTCGACATCTTAAGGGTCTGGGGGAGGCTCTGGCACGGTCTTGTTCATACAGATAGCACAAAGGTCAGCGGAATATTAAACATCTCCACTCCCAGCCTTCTGGGTGGAAAACAGTTATACGTCTCTCCCTTTGAAGAGACAACACTGCGCGTTTAATATTCCTGATTATCCCTGGTGCTCACCTGTGAGAACAAGGTCCTTAGGGCCACATGGCATTCTGTGGCTCTAAGGGGAGTGCCAGAACCTGTTTGAAGGGTCTCTAACTTTGGTCCCCAAGTCTCTAGAGTCAAGGCCCTTCCCTCTAAATACTCACCAAAGCAAAAAGATGTTCCTTGATGGTGAGCCAGTGGCAGCAAGGTCTGGAGGCATGTTGTGTGGCAGCGACCTTGCTCTCCCCGCTATGTGGCACCTTCGGACACCACCACCATAGCCTAAGGCAGAAAATCAGGCAAGGCTAGCAACTTATAATTTCCACTTCAGAACGCATATTCTGATCCAGTAGTCTGGCAGTGGCTCACCTGGATGAGCCTCGTGCAGGCAATCGTGATGAGATGGTTAGTGCCTGTGATGTCCTCCTGATTTGGTCTTTCCATACCGATGTTAGTGAGAATGCTCCTAATTAATGAGGGATAAAGAGTCAACACGAAAACACGTCCTATTGGTCTAAAACAGCTCCATACAGGACAACTGATCAGTCATATAAATGGCGAAGACACAGCTCAGAGGCTCACTCTCAGGGCTCCTCCCACTAACGTCCCTCCATCCAGCAGCCTTCCCTACGTGCCGTCATGAGTGGCCTGCACCTCAACCTCAAAGTCCATCTCTCTCGTGCGTCCTCCTAAAACAAATCTCCTTTTGTCCATTGAATCACATTTCTTCAAAGGCCCACTCAGGCATACCAACTCCTTAAGATCGTTTCTGCCGGGCATGATGGTTCACGCTTTTAATCCCAGCACTCTAGAGGCTGAGGCAGGAGAATCTGTGAGTTCAAGGCCAGCCTGGGCTATAAAGCGAGATATAGGACTACAAAGAGAGACTGTCTCAAAAAAAAAAAAAAGAAAGAAAGAAAGAAAGAAAAGAAAAGAAACAGAAAAAGATAGCTTCTCTATGAAACCTTTCTAGCGGTGAGTACATATCACCCATTATGTGTAATTCACCCTGGCTTTTCTAAAGTGTCAAAACCTTGGTCTCTGATAGCAGGGAGAGCAGCTGAGAAGGCCAAGTCAAAATATCTCCTATAAAAAGGCATGGTGGCACACGTCTTTTTTAATCCTAGCACTTGGGAGACAGAGGCAGGCGAGCCAGAGCTACGTAGTAGGGCCAGGTCTCAAAGTGGCAGAATGAAAACAAGATGCCTTGCATCACGGCTCTTACACAGTAGCCCACGTCCTACAGGGAGGGCTGAAATGTTGCGCAGGTAAGAAGCAGGAGTGTGTGAAAGCGCCAGCATTTGAGAGGGATAGGGGAGGACCCTTCAAACACGGGAAATGGCTTTCAGCAACTCCTCTCCCTGCATTATGGATGACCAGAGCACAGGCAGCCCGTGGTCACTTCTAAATGCAGGTCCGTACACAGGAACAGACATCAGGCCAAGAAGAGGTGCAGATGCCAGAGGCCTGCAGCCTGAGTCCAGGAAAAAAGCCCAGCCAAGCACAGGCCCCCACAGTGGTCCTTCTTTCCTACAAAAGCCCCATAAAGCCTCACGGTCCCTAGGCTGAGACACTGGGAACTAGCAGGGATTGGGACAGACATATGCTCTCAAGTGGAACAAAAGTCATCTCTGTCATTCTTTTATTTTTCAAATACTGAAAATGAAGTTCTGAGTCGGTCTTTGCCCGAGAGTGACAGACCCAGTTTCCCCCACCCCCCATCTAGTCTATTCTTATATCATCACTCGAAGCCCTTGGCAACATGCATAGTGCTGTATCAGATGCAAAGGATCAATACTCCAGAGAATGGACTGGACAGGAGAGCCACCTCAAGTACAGGTGGGTCTGTAATGTTTCTGACAACTCCCATAATGCTCCTGTATACAGTGGATTCACTTGCAAACAACAGGAGACTGACAAGCACCCACCTTGACGTTGCTCACAACAGGGCATGGCAGTTATGGGGAAAGGGGCTGGCACAGGATTAACCAGACAGTAAGCATCCAGAAACTGTTGGCTCTCATTTCAAGAACAAACCCATTGTTCCCACTGACTCCTAAAAAGCACATTGTACCACCATTGTGGTACCACTAATTGGCAGCCGCCGCCGCCAATTATACCACTAATGTAAGTAACCCCCAACAGGATGAAATGGATGCAAACAGCAGGTATGTGGGAATGCGCCACTGTGGGCTGGCAATGACCTTGCTGGCCATCTAGGAGAACTTAATAGCCAGGGAAGGAAGCAGAAGTCCCAATGACAGCAATGATGTACACATGTGTAGCTCCAATACCCTAGGGCCCAAATGTATGCAGAGTTGAGAAATCACAGTATGGGAAAGCCCCCAGCACTGGAAGGCATGGGGGTGGACCTTTCAAACACAGGACCATTCTTTCCACATTTCCTCTGCCTGCACTACCAACGACCAGGGCATGGGTTCCCCCTGATCACTTACAAATGCAGGGCCAGAGAGGGCGGGCAGAGGACCTGCTGTCAAATGCAGAAGCTAAGAGCAGCCGGCTCAGCTGAGTAGAAGGACCTAAGAAGTACATCTAATCCTATAAAAACTCCTTCCACACTGCCAACAGTGAGACAGAGGAAGATACACAGCAAGAGCTCTTAGGCTGTGGAACTGGGGGTGGGAGTGGGGGGCTCCTGATCCTAAGGAAAACAGCCTAGTTGTCCTGCTTGCTGGAGCACAAGGCCTTGCCCTGGCTAGTTTTACGTCAACTTGACACAAAGTAGTTATCTGAAAGGGAGGAGCCTCAATTGAGAAAATGCCATCATAAGATCCAGGGGCAGTTTCTTAATTAGTGATTGATTAATGGGGGAGGACCCAACCCATTGTGAGTGGGCCCATCCCTGGGCTGGTGGTCCCGGGTTCTTTAAGAAAGCAGACTGAGCAAGCCATGGGGAGCAAGCCAGTTGGCAGCACCCCTCCATGGCCTCTGCATCAGCTCCTGCCTCCAGGTTCTGGTCCTGTTTGAGTTCCTGTCCTGACTTCCTTCAGTGATGAACGGTGATATGAAGTGTAAGCCAAATACACCCCTTCCTCTCCAAGCTGCATTGGTCATGGTGTTTCGTCTCAGCAGTAGAAACCCTAACTAAGACAGACCTGGGTCCAGGGGGATAGGATGAAGCAGCATCCTTGGTGCTTCTGGTTCAGACCTCCTGCTGCTAGCCTACCAAAGCAAGGAGGATCACAGAACTCTGGACTGAAGCAGGCACGACAATCAGATGTACGTCAATTGCCCAAAGGAGAGTAAAAGGGGGCACTGGAGGCAGCCACCTTCATCTCTGTCCATTTACTTCCCAGTCTATCCCATTCCTGGGGACCTGTGAGCATCCCTTGGGGACAGCCGTCTTTTTTTTTTTTTTAAGATTTATTTATTTGTGTATATGAGTGCTCTGTTTTCATGCACACCAGGAGGAATCTGATACCATTATAGATGATTGTGAGCCATCACGTGGTTGTTGGGAATTGAACTCAAGACCTCTGGAAGAGCAGTCAAGTGCTCTTAATGCTGCGCCATCTCTCCAGCCCCCATCTTTTTTTTTAAATTGATTTTATTAAAGTTTTTATTTATTTTCCCATATATGGACCAGTTTCCCCTCCCTCCTCTCCTCTTGTTCCTTCCCGGCTCCTCCCATCTCCCCCCCCCCCCTCCTTCACTCCTTCATCTCAGGTCAGAAGGGGACAGGCCTCCCAAGGGCGTCAACAAAGCATGACGCATCAAGTTGAGGCAAGACCAAGCTCCTCCCCCTGCATCAAGGCTGGGTGAGGCATCCTGGCATGGGGAATAGGTTCCCAAAAGCCAGTTCAAGCGCCAGGGACAGGTCCTGATCCCAATGCTAGGAGCCCCACAAACAGACCAAGCTACACAACTGGGGGGCAGCCATCTTAAGTACAGGCCTTACCGTGGGAGCGCTGGGGTCCAGCAGCTTCCTGGCAGGATGGAGATGCCTCTCATGGCCCCTCTTCACCAAGGTGTCAGTTCTGCAGTAATCAAGAAGCATGTAAACAAGCATCTAAAGGTCACCTGTTCAAATTGGTCCTGGGCAGCACATGAAGAGTTCCCGGGGCAATGGCCACATAGACCCAATACAAGGGAGGCTACAGTAGTCGTGACTCCGCATTTTCTCGTGGAAAAAAGAAAGATGTTGGCAACATCACAGGAACAACAAATCATCTATGACAGAGAACTTTGCAGATCTTTTGTGCAAGCTCTGAGGCACTGCAGCAGTTCGAGAAGGTTCCTTATCCTCTCTCCTGTCAAAGAACCTCAAATATAAAAATACTGGCTGACTAACTGCCAACTTCGAGGACCTCAGACCTGTGCAATCATCATTTCAGATAAGACTGGACCTGCCATCCACAAGAAGACCAATTTAGGGTCAAAATGAGAAACTGGTTTCATTCATACCACAGATACTGTAGAGATGCCATGCAGCCAGATACAGATCTGCCTTTGCAGCTTCCCTACCTGAGAAGGAAGGAACTATATTCACACAGGACCTGGGGTCTTTTCTGGCCTGAGTCCAGACTCCCAAGGCTTTTCTGCACCGGTCTTTGCCGGGCTTTCATCAGAACCTGGCTAAAGTCCACACCACCCCTCTGCTGGTGCCCATGGGAAGGCTATTAGGTGCCATTCTGGCTTCAAGGTGCACCCGCAGCACTTACCTCGACTCCTGCTTCCTGGGCCGTGATGCCCACCAGCGAGTGCGAAGAGTAGGGGGGGAGGGGCGTTGGCTGCCGCAGACCAGCTTCGTCATCCTTCGTGGTGTCAAGAGGGCCTCGCAGCCAAGGCCCAAGCAAGCCCTGGGGATGGGGTGTCACTGCAAGGCGCCACACCGGAGTCCCAGTGCTGCGTCCTTGGGTCCTGGGCGCATCAACTTGAAAGGATGCAGATTGGAACGCGCGAGTCAACAGTCAGAGGACCCTGTGTAGAAAACGACAAGCGGCTTCGGATGCCACCCAAGTCCGAGGCACCGGGGCTCAGCCCCCAACCCTCCACCTGCGCCCAGGCGCACTGGCACCGCGTCCCCAGGTCACCCTCCCCGAAGGCTCTCTCCCCAGAGGTTGGGCCATCAGCCCAGGGAGGCCGAGGTCGCAGCCCACCACCGAGTTCCTCCCGAGTCCCCCGGGGAAGTCCATAGTCCGCAAGGGTGGGAGAATCAAACCTGCACCCTAACCTCCGCGGTCCTTGGTTTCCCCGGTTAAAGGAGACTGGAGGCCTTGGAAGCGGCCAAGAGCGCAGATCCGAAGTGGCCTGGCGAGCTGAGATGTGAGGTAAAGTGCGCGTGAGTGTCGCAGTGTGGGACTGCGCAGGACGCTCCCCAACAACCGCAGTGTCTACACAGCTGCGGCTGCGCGCTGCGGGCTCCAGCTGCACCAATGTGCGCACAGCCAGTGCGCGTGGCTCTGCAGCGTCCCCTGCCGGAATAGAGCTGAAATGCTAATCCCCCAACAAGGCTCTCCTTCCTCATCCCCTAGCTTTCATTCTATCAAACCGTTTTTTCCATCCATGCTTCCATTTTGCCAGAAAATATGTGTGGAACATCAGCTTTCTCTCTTCTTATCTGTCATCTATCCTTTCGTCCCATCTGTCTTCTCATGCATCTAAATATCCATCCCCCCACCCACGCATCGTGACTCATTCACTCGTGCGTGCATCTGTCTGCCTGTCCGTCTGTCCATCTATCCATTCACTCATCTTTTCATTAACCTACCCATCTAGATTTGCGCCCACCCAAAATATCTACCGAGGAGCTACTTCGTATCAAGGACCAGACTACGCATTGGAAATAAAAAGTATAAGACAGACACAATCCAGGCTGGAGAGATGACTCAGAGGTTATGAGCACTGACTGCTCTTCCAGAGGTCCCGAGTTCAATTCCCAGTAACCACATGGTGGCTCACAACCATCTATAATGAGATCTGGTGCCCTCTTCTGGTGTGCAGACATACATACAAACAGAACACTGTATACATAAAAAAAAAAAAAAAAGACAGACACAATCCCTAACTTGGTTACTTTTTAATGAGCTCAATAAACAAATTGGCCAGAAAATTCAATCGTTAAAAATCATAAGCATAGCTGGGTGGTGGTGACACACTCCTTTAATTCCAGGATTCTGGAGGCAGAGGCAGGCAGATCTCTGTGAGTTTGAGGCCAGCCTGTTCTACAAAGAGAGTTCCAGGACAGCCAGGGCTGTTACACAGAGGAACCCTGTCTCTAAATATCACCATCACCCCCCAAAATTAGAAGCGTTACAAAGGAAATAGGCATAGTGGTAGGCAAGTTGTGACAGTGGTGACCTGTTTATTCGGGGCTTTCTATGAAGAAAAGACATTTAAATCTAAAGCCTGGTGGAAAACAAGGATGAATCATGAAATGTTCACTGTATTGTATTCAGAAGTATGTTAAAAAGTGAAGTAAAGTGGAGACAAAGTTCTTGCAAATAGGTCAACAATGTTTCTTACTTTGTTTTGGTTTGGTTTGCTTGATACAGGGTCTATACATTCCCCCGGCTGCCCTGGAACTCACAGAGACCCGACTGCTCCTGCCTCCTGAGCCCTGGGGTTAAAGATGTGTGCCACCATACCTGGCTGTTTCTAGTGCTTTTTTTTTTTAAATGTTGATTTGTGTGTGTGTGTGTGTGTGTGTGTGTGCGTGTTGAGCACACACGTGCCATGATGCACATTTAGATATCGGAAGACAACTTCCAAGAGTTGGTTCTCTTCTTCTACCATGTGGCCTAGGATTTGACCTCAGGTTGCCATTCGTGGTGACAAGTGACCTTACTGGTTGAGCCATCTAGCCCAGTCCAGCCATGTTTTCCCAGTGTGATACGACTGCAATGCCTGCTCTCAATGCAACAAAGAAATGCGACTAACAGCCGGTACTTTGGGGCACACAAAAACGTTCGGGTGTTTTGACCCATTTAATTATTATGCCAGTACTACGGACTAAATGGACTTCCTCCCCTAAGTCCATTCTGTAATCCTACCTCCTAGCATGGAGTTGCAGGATCTTTCGGGGGTGATCAGGTCATGAGGGTGGAGCCCCTTCTAAGAGTCCTCTGGAGCTTGCTTCTCCCTTCTGCCATTTGGAGAGAATAGAAAGGTAGCCATACAGGGGTGGGGTGGGGGTGGGGGGCTCGCCAGATACTGAATCTGCAGGGGCCTTGACCTCAGACTCCCAGTGTGTCACTGTGACAAAATGCTGTGGAGCAATCTTTGTACACTGTAAGTATGTATTCCTCTCATTGGTTAATAAAGAACTGACTGGCTGATGGCTAGGCAGGAAAAAAGGTAGGAGAAGAAGGGCAGAGTCAAAGGAGATACAGTACATAGATTAATAGAAATGGATTAGTTTAAGTTATAAAATCAAGCTTTAAAAAAGCCTGAGCTATCGGCCAAGCATTTATAATTAATATTAAGTCTCTGTGTGGTTATTTGGGGAGTGACTTGTGGGGCAGAAAAGTCATGTCTACAACAAAATACTGAGAAAATCAACAAAACAAAAGAAAATAACAACAAAAAAACAACAGAAACACTGGAAAGATCCTCACAGACATGCTCAGAGGTGTGTCCACCATGTGATCCCAAATCCGGACAGGCTGACAATGATCAACCATCACAGTGAGTTCCGTAAAGCTTTTCAAACAAAGAAAAAATAGTAACTTCACTGGTACACAGTCTCCCAGAAGATCACGAAAGAGGGAACAGGCTTCCCTTCACAGACTCAACATATGATAGTTAGAGAAGGGCATAAATTAAAGTTATAGGCCAATTCACATTTGTCTGTAGACATAAATGTCTTTTAAAAACACTGGCAAACTTCAGACCAAGACAGCTATGGTCCAGTGCCTTTGAAGGGCTGGGAATAGTGTCTTTTCTTTTTGAGACAGAGTCTCACTGTATAGCCCTGGCTAGCCTGGAACTTGATATGTAGAACAAGCTGGCCCTGAACTCACAGAGATCTGCCTGCCTCTGCACCTCTTTGGTGCTGGGATTAAAGATGTATGCTACCACACCTGGCAAATGGTGTTTTCTGATGTTCCCACTGGTGAGGGGTAGACTTGAAAATCAAGGAGATGGAAATAATTGCATCTTTATCAGTGGTGACAGAGAACTAACCTTGGCCAGCCCATCTGCAGGCTTCCTGGTCACTGCCCTCCTGCCTTCATCTCTGTTATGGGTACCCCTCCCACAAAGCCCATGGTTGGCCAGAAAGCATCTGGGATCTGGTTGAACATTCCAGGTACAGGCAAACCCTGGGGCCCCATTGGTGACAAGCACATTCTCAAACATTGAGACAAGTTAGATGTTGGGCATCGGAGGAGGGAGACTTCTTCTGCAGCTATGAAAAATGTGGAAGTGAGGATCCTTGGTGTGAGGGTGAAAGGACTGAGAAGATGCCATAACAGGCTGATCAGTCTTCTCTCAGAGATCAGGTCTCAATTTCAGTTTCCTGAGACTTGAGCAAGCAGTTTCTGGGAGGGCTGTGAACAAAAGACACAGTCCTTGCAGTAGCTCCCTTTCTGCACGTGCTCTGACCACTCAAGGTTCAGTCAACTGTTTATTGTCTGGGACCCCTTACCAACTTAGAACTTTGGCCATGGGTCAATGTGAACATGAGAGGCCAGCCAACCTCCATGGCAGCTCAAGGACAGAGCCTGGGCCACTGAGTCAGTCCCCACAGTCAGTATGTGCTAGGCCAGCCAGCCTCCATGGCAGCTCAAGGACAAAGCCTGGGACTTGTCCAGGCCTGCCCACAAATGATAACTGTAACCCCCAACCAGTAAACACAAAGGATATACACCTTCTCCCAATCATATGATGCCAAGGCTTGTACCACCCTGCTTGCAGTTTTTCCCTTTAAAAACCCCTCACTCTGAGAGCTCAGGGCCGTCCTCCTCCACCCGCTGTGTTGAGTGTTGGGCACGGACCAAGCCCGGGCTTGCTTGTTATCAATAAAAACCCCTGTGTGTTTTGCATCAGATATCAGCTCTTTGGCGGTCTTGCTGGGGGAGGGGGGTGTCTAGCACAACAAGGGCTAGTTTTGCTTGTCAACTTGACAGGATCTAGAATCCCTTAGGGAATGGAGTTCTAGAGAGGGTGAACTAGGGAGAAAATCTCACTCTGAATGTGGGTGGCATCATTCCATGGGGCCGAGGATGAATTAAGAGGAGGGGGGAGCATCAGCATCGTCTTTCTCTACTTCCTGCTTTCAGATGCAGTGCAACCAGCTGCCTCCCGTTCCTGCCACCGCAATGTAACTTAAAACTGTGAGCCAAAGGAAACCTTTCCCTCCCTAAGGAGCTGGTGCCAAGTATCTTGTTGCCGCAATAAGAGAAGCACCAAATACACGTTGGCTCAGAAGGTAACCAAACATTGAGCTCAGAACCCAAGAAGTGAAGGACTGCATTTCTCAGGAAGCCCGCCCACTGCTTGCACATTCTCCTTCATCTCCAACAGCCCTGCACAATCTCACTATCGCAGGCTTAATATTCTTCGGCTTTGCTTCATGAAGCAGGGGTGGGGGCGGGGGCGGGGGTGGGGGTGGGGCGTCAATCCTGCAAACACACTATTTGGAGATTATTCTCAGGAGTCTTTATTAGAAGGACCTGCTGTTTAAGCATTGGATGATGTGACACACGGTCACTCTGCTGGGAAAGCGTGTCCCCTGAGTCATACATTTCTGTGGCATCCGCTCAGGCAAGCATTCCCAGCACTTCCACTTCCCAGTTACAGACTATGATGCTGATTGTGTGCCCTGTGCACAGTCTGCACGATTATATGTGCTAGGAGTCCCTGGAGCAGTTTAGGAACATCTGAATGGCCCTGGCTGAGGCTCCCACCAGGCTTCAGCCCCCCCCCCCCACCTCAGGAGCCTGAGCTTATTCTCGCAGATAGACGCAGTAACAAATGAGCAGGAAGAGGCCGAGGAGGAAAATGGACAGGTACAACATAGCACCCAGCAGGACAGCCATCGTGCTCATAGATAGGGCCTGGAGCACTTGCAGGCCTCAGTGAGCTTGGTGCTGACTTCCTGCCTCGACCCTAGGCCTCACCTCCTCCGAACACTCTGTGTGGGCAGCCTCGACTCCTTCTCCTCCAGGTAAGAACCTCGGGCCTCGGGGATCCACAGCCACTGTGAGGTCACAAACTCTCAGAGGGTGGAATTTTGTTCTCCCAGCTCTAGCCAGACTCTATTAGTAAAACCTGTATGCTGAAAGAAAGAATTCTGATATAGACTCATATTTGTTTCTCTCTTTACACTTGCTAAGTGGACATATCTCTTTTTTGCATCTAGAAAGTGCTGGGCATGTTCTATAACTCTTTTGAGTCATTCTTAAAAAACAAAAATTTTTACAAAACCTGGGTGTGCCTAGGGGCATCACAACCCACACCTTTAATTCCAGGACTTAGGAGGCAGAGGCAGGTAGATCTTTTGAGGTTAGCTTGGTATATATAGTGAGTTCCAGGCTTCCAAACATGCAAAGGCTACATAATGAGACCTGTCTAAGTAAAAATTTTAAAAAGCTGGGTATGGTGGCTGTGGTGGTTTGAAAAAAAATGGCTCCCAAAGGGAGCGGCACTGTTAGGAGGTGTGGTTTTGTAGGAGTAGGTGTGGCTTTGTTGGAGAAAGTGTGTCACTATGGGGGTGGGCTTTGAGGTCTCCTACGCTCAAGCAACACATGTGGAATTAAGTTTACTTCCTGTTTGGATCAAGATGTAGAACACTCAGCTCCTTCTCTAGCACCATGTCTGCCTGCATGCCATCTGCCATGAAGATAATGGACTAAACCTCTGAATTGTGAGCCAGCCCCAGTGAAATGTTTTCTGTTATGAGAGTTGCCTTGGTCATGGTGTCTCTTCACAGCAATGGAAACCCTAACTAAGACAGTGGCACAAACCTACAGTCCTTGTATTCTGGGTGCTGAGAGTTTATGTCCAGCTTGGGCTACAGGACAAGATGCTGTCTTGTAAGGGCTGGGGAGGTACCTCAGAGGTGGCATGCCTTCTTAGTATGCATAAGGCCTTCAATTTGATTTTTATCACAAAATATAAAATACATCTTCAATCACTAGAAATCAGAAGCAGAGTTCCTTTTCAGTTACTTTAATGCTTAGCCTAAGCATGTTTTCCATAACCATTCATAGATAAGAACTTTCCCTTCCCAACCAGCTAGGGGAGAGCACCTGGGGCTGCTGGGAGAGAGCACTGGGGGCTTCTGGGAACAGCACAAGGGGGCTGCTGGGGGAGAGCACCAGGGGGATGTTGGGGAGAGCACCAGGGGCTGCTGAGGGGTGAGCACCGAAGACTGCTGGGGGGAGCACCAGGGGGATGCTGGGGAGAGCACCGGGGGATGCTGGGGGAGAGTACCTGCTGGGGATGTCTTTCTGTATGCTGTGAATGTGTTGCTCTGATTGATTGATAAATAAAATGCTAATTGGCCAGTAGCCAGGCAGGAAGTATAGCATAGGTGGGATAAGGAGAAAGGAGAATTCTGGGAGGTAGAAGGCTGAGTCAGGAGCCACTGCCAGCCACTGCCATGAAAAGCAAGATGTAAAGATACTGGTAAGCCATGAGCCATGTGGCAAGGAATAGATTTATAGAAATGGGTTATTTTAAGATATAAAAACTAGATAGCAAGAAGCCTGCCATAGGCATACAGTTTATAAGTAATATAAGTCCCTGTGTGTTTACTTGGGTCTGAGCTGCTGTGGGCCCAAGTGGAACTGGAGAAAACTCCAGCTACAAGCACCAGGGGCTGCTGTCTCCTGAGGGTGGTCTTCTCTTGTATCCAAACTCACTTCTCTACTAGGAGACTTCTGTCCACTCACACACTCTTAGGACACCCAGCAACAGCCTGGTGGAGGGCAGTGGAAGGTGGAGGGGACATCCCTATTGATTGGCCTGTGCCCTACTGTAACATCCTGAAAAGTGCAACTCCCCTTTCCCTTCTGCTGCTCCTTCTGCATTGTTAACACCCTCTCACTAGAAAAGCTGAGCCACAGGGTCGTTCTTCCTAAGTCCCTCACTTCCTGTGGACACTGAGGATGGAGCGCCAACTAGCCAAGATGTCCTCCCAGGTGTTATGGGTGATGCTGAATGTGAGGGAAACTTTGTCTCAGTGATAATGGAGATGAAACAGAGCCAAAGTGTAACAACACTCAGACAGGACCTTCACTGTAAGCCTTTCCCCAAGGAGCGGCTTAGCTCACCTGGCTTGTTGGGCTGAAAGAACCCAGCACTGAGTCAGACCAATCTTGGACAACAGAGGCAAAGGTGAAACTCTTGTCCATGTGCAGTGGGCCAAAGTCAGAGTGTGTGTGTGTGTGTGTGTGTGTGTGTGTGTGTGTGTGTGTGTGTGTGTTTGGGCAGTGAACTGCTGAGCCTGTTGGCTCTGTAGCACTGGTCGTCCTGGACCTCACTCTGTAGACCAGGCTAGCCTCGAACTCACAGAGATCTGCTTGTCCAGCTCCGGGTATGGCTTTAAGAGGTGCTTTTTCTTGTGTGTATATCCTGATCTCAACAGACAGGTGCTCAGCTTACCTGGAACTGTGGCATTTGGTGTCTGCTCGAGTTTCTGTCGTTGTGATAAAATGTCCTGACCAAAATCAAGTGGCAGAGGAAAGTGTTGATTTGGTTTCTGTTTCAGGGCAGAGCTTCAGTGAGAGAAGTCAGGACAGGAACTCAGGGCAGAGCTTCAGTGAGAGAAGTCAGGGCAGGAACTCAGGGCAGAGCTTCAGTGAGAGAAGTCAGGGCAGGAACTCAGGGCAGAGCTTCAGTGAGAGAAGTCAGGGCAGGAACTCAGGGCAGAGCTTCAGTGAGAGAAGTCAGGGCAGGAACTCAGGGCAGGAGCTTCCGGTAGGTACCATGCAAGGGTTGGGGCTGTGGGAGGGATGGGCTCTCAGCTTCCTGCTGCCCCCTCTTCCTTCTGGTTCCAAAGAGCTAATCAAAGCCTCAGATTTGAGCTGTTAAGTGTGGTGGTCACCAGCCAAGTGTGGTTACTCAGCCCTAGGAATGTAGCCAGAGCTGTAACATGATGTAAACATAAAACACCACCATTCCAAAGACTTTGTATAGATAAAAGAAAATAAAAACATAAACATCATTAATTTAAAAAAAAAAAAAAAGGTACAGTAAGGCCCAGAGAAATGCTTAGAGGTGAGAAGCGGTGCTGCTCTTGCAATGGACCCCAGTTTGGTTCCCAGCATCTGTAGGGGCATTCCTGCTGAGCTCCTGGCTTGGCTACAGAGAGCAGCACCTAGCCCTAATCCTTCCTTTGTTTAACCACACCTTTTGTTTCTCTTACCTTTTGTTTCTCTTATCACCCTATGTAAATCTTGTTTGAGAGTCAAGGATCAGAGAGTCCCCCAAGGATCAAAAGCCAATACAAAACGTGGTCCAGGAAACCCGGAAAACCGAGGTACCTGATAAATCAAGTAATTTGCACCTGGCAGTTGGTCTCTGGGAGCTCCTTTTGGGTTTCTTTGAAGGTGCGGAGATGAACTGTCTAAACTATAAAATGGAGTAAATAAATATGCCCTAGGCGAAGGGTGAGTGCTTCAGTCCTTCGAGGCTGGGCCCCCCCTGCAGCCATGATAGGCTAGATTCACTCTTAAGATGCCTCTGTGTCTTCATTCCACGGACCCGCATGAACCCACACACTGGTGTAGCGACTACACAGCTACAAGCATCCATGTCTTATGCTCCTAACTCCAACTCTGGGGGATCCAACACCCTCTTCTGGCATCTGCATTCACCTGCACACTTCTGGCGCGCGCGCGCACACACACACACACACACACACACACACACACACACACGTAAATAAAAGGAGCAAGTGAGATAAATCAGCTGGTAAAGGCACTTGCTGCCAAGCCTGACAACCTGAGATCCTTGGAAGCCAAGCAGCTGAAGGAGAAAACCAATTTCCACAAATTGTCCACTGACTCCCCTACAGGTGCACACATGGGTGCAAATGTGCACACACACAGCACACTCACACATACACAGCTGCACACGCACACACATACACACAGTCACACCCATGCACATACACCTGCCCACTAAATGAATAAACAAATGTAAAAGTTAAAAACAGGTGGACCTGGTGACACAGGCCTATAATCCCAGCTAATCAGGATGCTGAGGCAGGAGGATTGCAAATTCACAACCTTCCTGGTTGAACTTCTCTGTGTTACAGAGTGAGTTGAAGGGCAGCCTGGTTAATTTAGTGAGAGCTGTCTCAAAACTAAAAGTTTAAAAGAGGGTGGGGGTGGAGCTTAGTGATAAAGCAGTCACCTAGCAGGGATGAAGCTTTTAGTACTAGTCTAGTTTCCAGGATGCAAAAAGGAACAAAACAAAACGATATGCTGCCATGCTGTATCAGTTGCTTTTCCCGTTGCTCTATAAAATACCCTGACAAAAGCGGGTGAAGTGGGGAGGGGGTTGCTCTGACTCACAGGCTGAGTGTACAGCCCATTATGGGAGGGAGGTCGTGGTGGCAGGAGCTTGAGGTGGCTGGTCACACTGAACTCAGAGCTAGGATACAGAGGACGATTGCTGCTGCTCAGTTTGCTCTCTCCTGATTGTCCAGTTCCGGACCCCAGACTACAGAACGGTGCTGCCCACACCATTCACTGCCCTGTAAAGGTGGCTTTTCTCATCTCATTTAATGCAATGTAGATAATTCTTTTACAGACATGCCCAGTGGCTAACCTAACCTACCTGTCCCTTACAGGTGTGCCTAGGGTTTTGTCTTCTAGGTGATTCTGGATCCTGTCAAGTTGGCAATATTAACCATTACAATGCTGGCATGATAGTTTGGTTACAGTGTTGAGTTCATATGACACATTATGAGAATTAAATCTATATTTTTGCCTTTAAAAAACGATTAAACAATTTTACGTGCGTGAGTGTTTTGCCTGAATGTAGTACCATGTGTACCACATACACGCAGTGTTCACAGTGGCCAGAAGAGGGCTTCAGATCCCCTGGAACTGGCGTTAGAGATACCGACATAGGTGTCTCTTGTGAAGACTGAACTGAACCCAGATCCTCTGCAAGCGCTTTTAGCCACTGAGCCATATCTCCAGCCCAGACTATCTTTTGTTTTTTAAGAGTCATTCTTAAAAAATGTAAAGTTAGGGCTGGGCATGGTGGCTCATTCCTTAACACAGCATTTTTTCGGGGGGCGGTGAGGTGTGTCTGTAGGAGTGCATCTCTCAGTGTGTCCCAGCAACAACATCCCACTGTTCCCTCCCATCACAGAGACCCATAATGTTCAATCTCAGAACCCTATGAGTATCTCCTAAGTGTGGAATATGGTATCCACCCACCCTCTAGGACCCCCATTTCCCTCAAGGTTGCACAGGACAAGTCTGGATGTTTCTTTTCTCATGACCTAGTGAGCCTCTGGAATCTTCGAGTGGAGTTTCTTCTTCAGACGCAAGGGCAGGGCTGCTGTAAGGCCAAGAGCCACACCTGACCCAGGATCCAGGCAGAGTATGCGAGTGTGAGGACTTGGAGATGTGAGCCCCTTCCCAGACATCTGTCTGTCATCTTCGCTGCTTGGATCAGGTCTCTTCTGGCTAAGGGAATCGCTCCATCTGCCAAACCTTGAGATTTTTAGGAAGACGTTTAGTAAAGCATTCATTCTTTGTCCACTTCTCTGGGCTCCTCATCTTCTCACCTTCATATTCCAGCCTCAAACCATTACCTACATCTCCCAGTGGTGGTTTTGAAGAAACGTGACCGTAATTCATCATTTGTTACTTTGTGGCACCACTGATCCAGGTGCTATGGAGTCGGTAGTGAATAGGTTAGATCTGCTTCAGAACAAACAGAAAAAAAAAAGGAAATAAGGTTTCATTCTAAGCCCCCCCCTCCCCGCGCCACTATTAAAAATTGCGTCCAAGCAGTTGTTGGCCTCCTCTCCTCCAAGGGGCGCTGGAGTTCCCGCCAGTCGGAATTGCCGCTCTAGGCTGCAGCACGCTTCAGTATCTGCACTTCCGCCGGCGCCCATCATGAAGAGGAGAAGTTCCTGTCGCTTGTATGTGGTTCTCGTCTGGCTAGTGCCATCCATCGAAATCTGCAGGCATCTTGCATGCTCTCGGTCTGTCTGCTTCTCTGCCCAGTGCAGGGCGCTCAGGTAAGTGCAACGGGGTGCGTGGGCAGCGCCGTTCCCTCCACCGGGGAAACTGAGGCCGGCGAGCAGTCAGTGGACAGTGGACCAGGATCTGGAGGAGGAGGGCGCCGAACCCTCGTGTTCCAGCCCTCCATCTTTGAGTTGTGGTGTCTGAAGCACCAGAGCCATGTCTGTCGCTTACAAAGTCAGTCGTTGTTTACGACCTGTGTCCCATGCTTTTAGAACCCTTCTAAGGCGAACCTGTGGACCAGGGTTTTAGTTGAGGACCCTCCCAGGACCCAGGGCTCGGCGTCTGGATCCCTGTGCCCTGCCTTGCCCTGCAACCCTTGGCTTGTGCTTTCCTGCCAGGCCTGTAGGCTGTGCGGCCCTTCTGGAGACCAATGGAAGCCCCTTGGATCGACAGATTACACCTTCTGCAGCAGCTGGGGACCCTGCTCTCTTCAACTCCATGGTGGGCGTCCCCTGCCCAGGGAGAGGATGCCTGGGTAAGTGCTGCTACTCTGGAGCAACGTGAAGCACAGATGCCTCTAAATTGCCTTCAGGTGGGCACCAGCAGAGTGTTGTGGGGTTCAGATGGCTCTTGGGAAAGGCCTGGCAAAACCACTGTGCACAGAGAAGCCTGGTGGGGGCCAGAGAGGCCAAAGACCAGATGGTT
Organism: Peromyscus eremicus; assembly: GCF_949786415.1. Taxonomy (NCBI): domain Eukaryota; kingdom Metazoa; phylum Chordata; class Mammalia; order Rodentia; family Cricetidae; genus Peromyscus; species Peromyscus eremicus. The sequence goes on along the minus strand of NC_081419.1, from coordinate 131,771,576 downwards.
GATGTTAAGTTTCAAACCTGGGACAAACAGCTGTGGTGCCTATTTAACACATCAAAGCAGACCTGGCCTCCAGCATTCCTCGGTTCCTGTTACAGGGTGTGGCTGGCATACCCTACCCTCTACCCTGAACTCTCCAGTCCAGGGGCTGGACTTCCCTTCCCCCAGAGGCTCTTCCTTGTATTATCCAGACATTTTGGTTACCTGCCCTTTTTGGAGCTTTTGGCCTCCTAGCTGCTGACCTGGTCCCGTTCCCCACCCCCCACCCCCTACCCCCCCACATGGCCCAGCTCAGTCTGGTCATGTCTACTCTGGACTCTCCCAGATCTCCCTGCCTCTGACTATGCTCTCCCACGTAGCAATAATAAACTCTTCCGCCATATCTAGGGGCAGTCATGTCCTTTCCTTTTCTTTCTTTTTTAAAGTTTTTTATTCAGTTATTAAGCCACAGACAGACAACAGAATGGCAAGACTCTGGGGGACAGTTCAGGTCAATGTTGCACAGTGGGAGGAGTCTCTTCTACCTTTCAGAGGAAATGGAGAGGAGAGCCCATGCCACGTGGCTTGCTGACTGGCAGCTTCTGTGTCTGGTACTCTCTGTGCTTCCCGGGTAACTGGGTGCTATTCAGGTGGCTCATGGGACTTGTTGTTTGCAGAAATAACAGCTTGGGTGCACAGCGGCCATGAGAGGTGTCTCCATCCTGCCAGACTGATAGACCATGGTGCTCCTGAGTGAGGATTGTCCCCTGGCATCTGGAGCTCTGTCCCACAAGGATATTTACGGTTTCCCCAGTTGCATTTGGCAGTGTGTGAAGGTGAGAGAGGCTGAGTTCATCACGTCCACATTTCCCCTCCTTGGGGGCTTTGAAGTAAGCCTGCTTCTTGCTGAACCCACTTAGCATCTGTGTCCTCAGTCCCCCTGTCCCCACTTTACTTGGGGGGTTGTCAGCAGGAAGGATTTGGGGGGGTCATCCACTACCCATATCTCAGTCACTGCTCTCTGCTGGCTTCTGGACTGTCTCTGGTCCTTGATTTCCTCATCTGAAAATGGGGGCTACAGGTCCCTTGTCTCTATGACATGAGAGTTCTCTTACCTTCAGCTCTCCTGGCTGGGCAGATTGTGTTTATATAAGAAGTGATAGGAAGCGGCAGTGGTGGCGCCCGCCTTTAATTCCAGCACTCGGGAGGCAGAGGCAGGTGGATCTCTGTGAGTTCGAGGCCAGCCTGGTCTACAGAGCAAGTTACAAGACAGGCTCTAAAGCTATACAGAAACCCTGTCTCTAAAAGAAAAAAAGATAGAAGTGCTGGGGCTGCTGCAGGTCCTTCTGAGCTCTGCTTAAGGAGCCATACTGCTCAGTCAGAAGCGACTCCTTTCCTCTCTATAGCAAATCTGGCTGCTGCCTGTCTGTCTGTCCTTTTCCAGTGTAGCCATTTCCCAGCTTGGTGGCCATGGCCTTCCCTCTCAACATGCCCCCCTGCTCTCTGTGCCCCTGTATTCGAAAGTGATCACAGGCTGCCTGTGCCCTGGTCATTGATAGTGCAGGGAGAGGATGCCGAAAGCCTTTCCCCGTGTTTGGAGGATGCACACCTGTCCTTGCCAAACCCTGGTGCTTTCCCACACCACGTCCTGCCTGTCATCCTGGCACTTCTGCATTGGCAGGGCATGGAGCTCAGACAGTGAGCTTTTCCTTCAGAAGCTTTCTCAGCCTCCACACCCATTGTCACCTCCTAGGACACTTGAGACTTGGAAGGAAGTGTTACCTTGCTTGACCCCTGGCATGCATGCTGCTGTGTTCTGTCAGTCGAGAGTCGGGGTTCTGACTGGATCGCATGAAAGACAGAGGGCAGGTACTCACTGTGAGGCACTGTTGTCTGTTAACTGAGTAAGCAGCCTGCACAGACAGCTTCAGGAGGAAGCACATCTGCTCCTCTCCCTCCTTGAGGAATCCTTCCCTTGTGGTCTACTTTAGATCACTGCCTTGGGTAGCCACTCAGGACGGGTTTTTCTCTCCGCCCCGTGGGAACAGGCAAGAACGAGAAGTGGACAACACCGAATAATTGACATGTCTATGCTACCCTTCCTGCCAGGTCCGTGCCCACTAGAGGACAGTATATGCCAGAATGCCGTGGCCCTGGTGTGCTCTTGAGCAGCCCACCCAGCAGAGCATCATCGGGCTTGTCTCCAAAGAGCTCTAGTCTCTCCCCCAGGTAAGATGTGAGTCCGTTGTGGCTGCTCAGGTGATCATAGCAGGTCGGGCAGGTACTCAGCACTGTGTTCAGAAAGGCCTGCTCAGGGTGTCAGTGCGTGAGAGAATCCAAAGCTGGCTCTGTCCAGCCTGGAGCTTCATTCAGCCTGGAGCTCCTGGAGTTGTGCAGTTATCTCTGCTGCTTTGGTGGCTGCGTAGGGGAGGTGAGGATGGGGGGGAGTGATGTGGGTCCTTCCAAAACCTGGTTCATAGCTGGCAACTCCAGAGCCCTGCTAAGAGAGCTTAGAGCCTCTCCATTGTTAGTGAGTTGTAAGGGAAGAGAAGAGCATTGAAGACGCCTGTGTAGTCCACCATTCCCCTCTGACCTTGCTCTTTGTCATTGCATTGGGTAGCAGTGACTTGTCAGCAGTGCGGGAAAAGTACTTAGCTGGCGATGAGGAAAAGGAAGGGCTAAGGGTAGTGTGGAGCACCTGCCCTGGCTTCCTGAGGCACCCTCCCTCAGCATCAGAGAGCAGAACCCATTTATCCCCGGGCCACATGTGGGCCTTGCTTCCCCCTGGGAAGCTGTATCTCGGTAGCTGTGATTTTTCTGGTGCTGGTCACATAAGCACCAACTGCCCAGTGTGACTAGTAGTCCAGCCTCACTGGCAGAAAGCAGGGGCTCAGCCTAGACATACTGTCTGCCTTGAACCCCCAGCCAGTGACCAGCTGATCCCTAGCTAGTCCCCAGGCCCCACCAGAGGCAGTCTCACCTCTTTTGAACCTCCATTTGCTGGCTTGGAAAACCAAAGCCATCACAAGATTTTTATGGACATGAGTTCACAGGACTGACTTCAGCCCCAACAAGTTCTGGTAGTTGTGTCCGTTCAGTATCCCTTGTTCTCCTGGGCAGATGGATGCGGGTCTATGCGGTTGATGTTAGCACAGGACCCATGTGTTCACTGTGGCTTGCATCTGGCCCTGGCATAAGTCTCGTGTCTTTCCTAGGTCTCCTTTTGTCTTTTTCTGCCCCTGCATCCGAAAGTGACCTCAGCTGCCTGTGCTCTGGTCATTGGTAGTGCAGGGAAAGGATGCTGGAAGATGTGTTTCTGGGTTTGGGGGGTCTGTCCTGACCCCTCAAAGGCCCGGAGCTTTCCTACACTCTGCAACCGTATAGCAGTGTATTGCTTTCTGGAAGCTACAAACAAGTCAAGGCTAGGTGTTTGAAGCTTGGTGTCCTGTTTCTAGAAACTTGTGAGGTGATAGGCCAGTACAGATTTCCAAAGAGCCACGACTGAAGGCATTGTGCCTAGACAGGTTCCTAAAGTTCTCACACGGGGGCAGAGGGGAGATAATGGGAGGGACACAGGTTGAGTGAGCAGAGCTATGTGTGTGGCAGACGTGGGATAGGACATGTAATAGGAGTCCTTAGGTGTGTGTTGAGAAGGGGAGCTTCCTGGTACAGTGTGCAGCTCACTCCCTTGCATTTGTGTGGCCTGCAGTATGTGTTGGCATCACTTGTGAGCCACAGTTCTTAGCCATTTTTTCTTCTGCCAATTGTCTAGCCCTTTGGAACTTTCTTTAAAATGCATGGTTTGCAGACCAAAATACAATTTACATTCTTTTTGTTTATGTGTATGTGTGAATGCACATGTATTTATACCATGTATGTGCCTAGTGCCCATGAAGAATTTATTGGGGAATTAGAGTTTGAGAGGGTGAGTCGGTGAGTCCATGACCAGCATGAAGGCAGGCAGACAGGCATGGCTATGCTGGAGCAGTAGCTAAGAGCTGCTTGAGACACATTTTGAATCTTGAGACACAACCACCAGGCAGAGAGCTGACTGGGAATGGCAAGGGCTTTTGAAACCTCAAAGCCTCCCTCGCCACCACACCTCCTTATCTTTCCTAAAGAATTCTACCAACTAGGAATATTCATTCAACTATATGAGCCGTGGGGTCATTCTCATTCAAACTCCCACACACGTCCAAACTGCTTCTTACCAAAACTAAAAGCGGGAAAACCATTTTTTTTTTTTTTATCAGAAGTTACAATGTATTCGATATAGGGGAAGAAATAAACCCATAGTCCTGAGCCAAGACTCAGCCTTCACCTGTGGAGGATGGGTACAGTTAGCAGGTAAAGTATGAAAGTAGGAGGCTGAGAATGTGTCTCAGAGGTAAAGCACTGGTGTGTTGAGTGTGAGGCCTTGAGTTGAGTACCCAGCATGGAGAAAGGCTCCAGGAAGAAGTTGTTGCAGCCACCTTGTAGCCCGCCCCCCCCACCCCCGTCCCCAACTACTAGTTGTATCTTGGTTCCTGTTGAACATCTTGGTTGACTATGAGGTACTGATGGTGGCTTGTCTCTGTAGCATTGTCAGCTGATCTTTGCTGTCTCTGTCAGTGGTCCTCGTGTTTCAAGAAGTGGCTGGAACAGGATCCTTGCCAGGTATGAATTCCAGATGCTTCATTAGAGAGCAACAGTAGTCCAGGAAATGCCTCAGCCATGAGGAAAAGCAGAGGCTGCTTCCTATTGCTGCTTCCCCGCTCAGGCCAGCAGGGACATGCCTCCCCCTGTCACCTCACTTTTTCTGTACATCTTTGTAGTGTGAAGTGGGTACTTACAGAGCCACTCTGGAGTATGGAGCTCCTGGGAACTCGTGTACCTCTCAGTTCATTGGGGGTACAGACAACTTTCTCTGAACTGTGGTGGGGTACTTGTTAGGAAGCAGTGCCGTCCTAGACTTCCTGACCAAGTGAGTCTTCAGAAGTGCCCCCAAGTTTGTCCTTTCGCTCAGTCTATCCAGTAGGAGACCATCACAGTAATGGTTCTCAAATTGTGGTTTCTGAAGCAAGCACTGCCCTTCACCTTGGACATGTAAGAGGTCATGCCTGGAGTCAGCGGTATTTAGCAGGCTCTCTGGGGGTTCCTAGCAGTGCTGCACTTGAGAAGCTTGGGGAATTGGGAAGCTACTTCATTTAGGGGCTGTAAATAAGATCACTGTTTCCTGGCCACTTATCCCAGCATGGCTCTTTCCTAAGCTGCCCATCGTGGCTTCCCTTCTGCCCCTGTATTCGAAAGTGATCATGGGCTGCCTGTGCCCTGGTCATTGATAGTGCAGGGAGAGGATGCCGAAAGCCTTTCCCCGTGTTTGGAGGACCCACATCTGTCCTTGCCAAACCCTGGTGCTTTCGAACAAATCTTCCGTCCTTCTCGTAGCCTCTTGGTCCCCTGGCTGCTGGCACCAGGCTCACTGAGTGCTCTCTACCAGCGCTGGGCAGTGTCCAGAGGCTTATGGAAGAGAAAGGTAGAGAGCAGGACTCCACCTTGAGGGGTTTTATTCTGGCTCAGTTTTGCAAGTATCCCATGAGCCGCAGTCACATCCTCTTGTGGAACAGTGTGTCCTGCCTTCCATGGCTGCAGAAGAGAATCCTCCAGAAGCCTGTGTGGTAGAAGGCTGGCTGTACTGTTCACTGTCAGGAAATGGGTAAACTTGGGCAGCAGGGACACTGGTCCCCTCTGAGTCTGTCTCTCTCTGACCTGCTTTCAGCCTCCAGTTAGCTAACAGTGAGAGGCTCAGTGGTTACGTAGGTAGCAATCCAAAGCATTGTTCTCATTTTTTTTTTACTTTTAATTCTCTAGGTGTGGACACCAGAGGGCCAGGGAGTAGACAGCAAGACTACCACTTGAAGTGAAACTAGAGACTGCCCATTCGGAGCATCATGAAACATCTTTTTATTATGGCTCAGGCATGGGAGACTCCAGCATACAAGGTCTTAACACCAACACCTCAGAGGACTGTGTCCTGTCTCCAATCCATCTGCTAGTGCCTGGAAGGACTAGTGACAAGAGCTTTTCTGTTGAACTTGTTGCCAACTTTCCTGCTACCTCCCCAACTGTGCAATAAATAAACCTGATAGATGAATTCAGCCTGCCTTTTAAATCTGCATCAACCCAGGAGCTTACAGGGCTGGGTGTGGAAAAGGAGGGCTGAAGGGCAGACCCTGTCACTCCTTGTCCCTTTCCTGTTCTTAATGCTCTCATGAGGCTTGGCTTTGGGGTGTTGGAAGTGGATAGGTAGGGCTGGTAGCCTTTGTACATTTAGGACCTGTGAGAGTTGAGAGGTTGCTGAACAGTCAAGGTCAGGGCTTTGGGAAGGTGCCTGTGTCAGGGTACTTTATGGCGTGAGGTTGGTCCTGTGTCAGTAAAGGCTAGGGTGTCCCAGAGTTCTAAGACTAGTTGAGGGGCCTCCTAGGAAGTAAGACCTCATTGCTGATATTAGGGAGGTGAATGGGCAAACGGACTGGGATGTAAAATGCATGGCATCCTGACATCAATTACTGTAGAAAGGTGGGGGTAGTTGCCATGGGAACTGGGGTATGCTTGCTTGGAGGCCCTTGAGGTACCAAAGTGCTCCCACTGGGTGAGATGCCAGGTGGGATGGAGGAGGAGAAGCCCTTTTGATAACCATTGGGTACCAACAGGGCCAAAAGAACAACAATGGCAAAAAATGGAAGGGTGTAATTGCTGATAGGTTGTGACTAGGTCTTTACTGTTTAAGAAGTTAGGGACCTGTGGGATGGCTTACTGGATGATCGTGCTTGCTGAGTTTGATTCCCAGAACACAAACATGCAAACAAATAGTAAATTTAAAAAGTTATACATTTTTCTTATTTGAAGAGAATTTCTAAATACTGATTTTAGCCTTTAAATTATGTCTATGGATGGAGGTCTGCCTGTGAATGCAGTTCCTCACAGAGACTAGAAGAGGGCATATGATGTCCTAGACTGGCGTTGTAGGTGGTCTGTGTCATGAATGCTAGGAACTGAACTTGGGTCCTCTGCAAGAGCAGTACTCACTCTTAACTAATGAGGGATCTGTCCAGGCTCGCCGTGAAGAGGGTTTATAAGTCTCAGCCTGTTACAAGTCTGTAGGTGTGGGCAGTTAAGATGCTCCAGGGGTTGTGGGAACACAAAAGGTAAATATTCTTATTTTAGAGAGTAATTTTGTTATTCAGTCTTCGTGGGTGTGGGTGGCCATGTCAGAGGAGCAGCTTGTGGCAATTGAGAGGTTCTGCCCACCAGAATGCAGGACACTGATGGGTGAATCTCGAATAGGCAAGTCCCCTAAGGGCTTCGGCTCCAGATTGTCTCTTACTACTGCTGTGCCTTTACATGTTTGCCGCTGCCATTTGTCTCTGGTATCTGGCATAGTGCGAATGGGTGTGGGAGAAGCCCCACTGCCTTTAATGTAGTGTGGTTATCTCATGGAACTATCCGTTCTACTGGGCGTTCATACCTATGGATTATTATGAAGATGATTTCCTCTTGAGCTGTACTGTTTAACTGAAGCAATGATTTTATACAATAATAGTGTTAGTTTAGATAGAATTTTCATGATTAAGAGTTTTTAATAGCTGGAGAGATGGCTCAGAGGTTAAGAGCACTGACTGCTCATCCAGAGGTCCTGAGTTCAATTCCCAGCACCCACATGGTGGCTCACAACCATCTGTAATGAGATCTGGCGCCCTCTTCTGTATATCTAATCAATAAATAAATCTTTAAAAAAAAAAAAAAAAAAAAAAGAAAAAACAAAACAAAAAAAAAAAAAAAAAAAGAGTTTTTAATAAATATAGTAAGGGATTATGATAGAGGTTAGTTTAGTGGGAAAATTAATACAGGTAAAGGTAGGATGTAGTGTTGCCCCTGCCCCTGATAAAGCTGGGGTGCAGACGATAGAGAATAGTACCAAGGAAGTGCCACAGCTAGGACTTGGGAGTTCTCTTGAGGAGCCGTATAGAGTGTGGTTTAGGGTCATGATTAAGGAAAACACCTGAGTCCCAGGGGTTAGCTCAAGTTCTTTTTGATACTGGGAAATGTCTTCACAAGTTTCAGTAATTGACTTCATGTAACTAGCAAACAGAATTGGATGGTTAGTTAAGATAATTGGATAGGACCCTAAAATATGGAAAGTGAAACTAGTAACCTGTTTTTCTGGCAATGATAAAAGCTATTGCCTATGTAAGTGGTTATGGCTGAAAGGCTCCTGAACGATGAGGAGTCTAAAAGATAAATGTTTAACTGTATGTGGGTTCTGGGGATAATTTGTTTTTCACCTGTAATACGTAAAATGTTTAATCATTTAAGGGCTATGGAAAACATGTTTTTTACTTGTATTCATTGTAATCATTCACTTAAAAAATAGAATGTAACCAACATTGTAATTTTTATATTATGTTGTGGGTATTTAGGAGAGTCACTGTATGTGGGGTAGATACTAGAATGAACAGCTGTTTTTTAGAAGTACTTTGACCTTGAAGAATCCTTGTGGAAAACAGTGATTGTTTTCCTGAAGGGGCTTTGCAGCCATTATTACTTACCCATAATTGTATGATTTCAACATTGGTATAAGGTACTACAGTCTCAACTGGAGCCATTCCTGACAGTTGACAAAAAGAACAAAATACAGAATGCCTGTATACATAAATTAGATCTCACAGCTGAATGTATTTCAGTAATTTTACCTTCTACCCATTCCCGTACTGGACTTACTATGCAAAGGGAAGATAACATTTTAGAATGGATATTTTATCTCATGAACAGTAAAAAGTTAAAAACATACATAGGAAAGGTTTCTGAATTAATTATGAAGAATAAGACTTCATCAATCCTTGCGTTCCAGGAGCAGCAGTGCCCAGTGGAAGCAGACATCTTGCCACTAGCAGATTGTTTTTCAGAGGTCTTCATTTCTGTTTGGGTAACTACGGAATAGCCTTTGGCCGTTGTGTGAGAGGCATCGCGACTTGGGTTATAGAGGTGGAGACAAGACAGGAGTTCTCGGGACAAATATGGAAGGATGGGGTGTAATGTTAGACAAACGAAGCCAGAGTCAGAGAAGTACGAAAAACATAATACCATATGTGTGCTGAGAGTGGGTATATATCTGCTTACGTATATAGATCTATAAAATGGAGAGGTATTCTATACATGTATATAATATACACATTTCTGTATTATACAGTTACATATGTTTTAGTGTGCTTTTCTATTTTGCTTTTCCTAGTACGTAATCTTTATTCTAGTATGTCTTAGGCTTTTTTTTTATTTTATTTTTTTTTGGCCAGAAGGAGATCTGAATGCCAAAGGAGACCATAATGTTCATTTTTGACTTTCAAACAGGACATGCAACAAGAAATAGCAAGACGGGCTTCTTTAGGCCTGTTTACTGCTCCTTAATACTGAGGAACAGACCCGGATGACCTGTCCCATGGAATGTTCCAGATATGTGGGGGAGAAGCTCTTGTCCACTATGAAGGCTTAGCTGGGACCAGGAAGAATGTGGATATAATTATGGCCGCAAGAGAGAAGCATATCACTTTCCTGACCTTGAAGGACTGAGGAAGGAGGAGAACAGAGAACTGTGTGTCAGGAAGCTAAGCAGAGTTTCCTAGCAGGAGAGCAGAGAGCATGAAGGCTCCATTTCCCTTGTCTGGACTCTGGCTTGGAGGGTGCAGGTCTGTGGCTGGAACTCTGAAGAAGGAAATCACAGACTCTGCTTGTCACTTAACATTTGTAAGAAGCCGCCTCTTACACTGTCCACCACCTCAACCTGAAGAATAGCCAGGACAACAGGACACTGGTGTGGGGCAGAGGTCGCTGTATCAGTCAGTCAGAGATGCAATAGCAAATGCCACAGGCTGGGTGGCTTAGGTTGGTGGAGTTATTCTCTCACAGTTTTGGAGATCAAGTCCAGGGTCAAGGTGCCAGCTGGTTCGGTGTTTGTGGGTGTTTTCTACATGGCATGCAAAAGGTCACCTCCTTGCTATATCCTCACACGATGGGGAGAGAGAATGGCTTCCCTGGGGCCTTTGTAGTAAGGACACCTATTCTACCAGTTGGCCTCATAGAACCTTCCTTACCTCCCTAATCCTCCTATCCCCAAACTCGGTCCCATTGGAGGTTAGGATTGAACATACGAATTGGGGAGGTAGTGACACTATTTGGTCCAGAGCAAGAGAAGACCTGCAACATTTTCAGCAGGAGCTGAGGAGCCAAAGGTCTGCAGGAGAGCTGGCTAAAAGAGGCCATAGTACCAGATCTGCCTTCTGCTTAGGATCTGGCACTGGCCATGGTGAATGGCACTTGACAAAGACTTACCAAAAGAATCTGTGTGTCATGCAGGGGCTTCCCTAGTTCTCCAGACTCTGGAAGTCACGGTTTCCTTGGGTAGCCAGTGTGGTAGCTCTTCTCAAAGCTGTTCTTTTCCAGTGCCGTTTTGTTCCAAGCCTCCTTGGGGTCCTGGGCAGTAAGGACCTGCTCTGGCTGGTTCCTACCTCTGCTTCCACTTTGCATGTGGAGTCCTGGTATAGGAGAGCATCAAGATGTCTTCCTGCTCAGAGAGACAGAGCAGCTCACAGGGGTTCAGCAGAAAGAAAACAAGATGGGCCAGAGACCAACAGTCTTCTGTCTTGGTGATCAGTAACAGGTCACACAGCTGTAAGTGCAAGGAAGAATTGAAACATGGAGAGGAAGACAGGCAGGAGGGGGCACACTTCTTCACATCAGGCACTAAAGCAAGCCACCGCTGATCAGGTGACATTCAAGACACTTGAGGTAAACATGGTTCTATCTACTTAGCTGTCTAGAGGAAGAATGTGCCAGGCAAAGGAAACAGATCAAGGTCTGCCAGGCAGAAGCCTTCTCACGAACTTGGAGCAGTTAGACTGAGTCTCAGGGGTATTACTGTTTTGTGGGGGAGCAAGGGTGTGAGAAGACAGGAGGCCGAGAGCACGGTAGGAATTGAAAGAAGAAAAGGGGTATTACAGTTTAAGCCACCGGGCGCAAACTTGGGTTTGCATCAAACCCTGGAAGGCCTGTTAAAGCAAGATCATGGCGCTCCAGCCAGTTCTGAATCGGGAGGTGTGGGGTATGGACAAGAGTTCTTCCTTCCAAGGATTTATTTCATTTTTGATTATGTGTATGTGTGTATCTAGGTGCACATTAGTGCACGTGCCTGCAGAGGCTAGAGGACAGTGTTAAATCCCCTGGAGATGGAGTCACAGGTGGTTGTGAGCACCTGATGTGGGTGCTGGGATCCAAACCTGGGTCCTCTGGAAGAGCAGCAAGTGTTCTTAATCACCTAGCTGTATTTCTAGCCCTAAGAGTTCCTTTCTAATAAGTTCTTGTGGCCGCTCGGGGACCACACTTTGACCTCATTCCAAGCTAGCCAGGAGATGGCTCTCTGCCTACCCTGGAGTAGCCTTCACAATGGACAGGCGGGCCTGCTCCTTTCAGAAGAGCATGCATCCAGCTGCCTACTCCATCTGTTTGTACCATGGCAAAATGTCCACAAATCTCTCAGGAAACACTGATAAGCAACTTGGATCCAGTCCTTCCCTGTCTTGTCAGAGGAAAAGAATCCATGCTTGGTAACAAGCCTTTGGCCCTCTGTGTTTTGTTATCTAGTTGACAAATACCTCATCCTATGGTATCGGGCAGACAGCCTAACCAGGTTCCATCTACCCAAACAGCACACAACTGACCCACCACACTGGGGGAGAGTGAGTGAACTTGACCCTCTGAAACCCATTTATTTCTGTCACGGTACGAGGTGTGTGGGTCTACATTGTGCATAGGACACGATGGCTACTTCTTCCACTTGCCTATCCCACAGCACTTTGTAGCCACCCTGCATAGCCTCACGCTATACTGAGCATTCTAAGTGGAAGTAGGATGTGGGGGAGACAATAGCAAACACATTGCGACATGCTTCAAGCTGGGCTGGTCACACAGTTATAGCCCAGGCCAGAATGAAAGCTAGAGAAATGTCAGCGGTGCTCATTGTGATTAAGAAGAGAGAGACCCCATTTGGGTCTAGGATGGAATTCTCTCTTCTGACACAACTCGCAGCCTCCTGTAAGAGGCCATTTACTATTCCTGGTGAGTGCTTAAGCAATTTTCTGTAAACTTTAACAGGATTAGAACCTCTTTAGGGAAATCAACTACTCAAACACCCAGTGATTTCAGAAGCCCTTTGTCTTGTATTCAGTTTAATAAGGGTTATTCAACCATTCTTTTTTTTTTTTTTTTTTTCCGAGAACTCTCCCAAAAGGAAGCTGTCGACTTGGTTCTGTGGCATAACTTGGACATAAGCTCATAACCAATTTATCTGGAAAAAGATGTAAAATAGACATCGTTAGAGGCACGAGAACAGTAGCTAAGGCTTGAGTACTGCCACTTGCCAGACAGTGTAGTGACTCTCCCTGGCTCTGTGTAATGAATTGAGTTGTAATAGTGGTTTTGTTTCTGAGGTGCACTCACGGTCACAGACAGCAGCAGAAGACTCCAGGTTTGGAATCTAAGCTTTCGGGTCCAGGGCTGGGGCCTGCTATGGAGTTGCTCTTCTGCCTTTGCTAAAAGAATTGTAGCAAGAGACAGAAAGCAGGATGGTTCCTGTGAGAGGACGGGTGTTGTGCTGTGAACTGTAGAGGAGAGAGGCACCTCCTCAGTAGGGGGCTTGGGGAAAAGATGGCCTGTCCCAGAAGAGGATGTAGGGGAAGGCCTTATGGAGGAGACAGAGAGCAGAGCATGCCACAAATCGCGACAGCCTGAGCATGTTGTGAGGAGACTGCAGATCCACAGACAGCCATGGGCAAGGACCCCATCCTTTTAGCACTGAGAGCCCTGTCACCTGATGGAGTGGACCTTCTGTGTTCCTACCTCTTTTACTTTTTATTCCTCTGGATTCAAAGAGACCATCCCAGTCCCATCCTTCATCAGCAAGGTGACCCTGGGCATCTCCCCGCTGGACTAAAGGTTTTCTCACCTGCAAATGAAGGGCAACATCAGCACCTCCTTCATGGTCCGCCGAGAATTCAAGGACGAGAATTCAAGGACGCAGACCTGAAAAGGCAATTAGCAGCTGCCTGGCACCTACTAAGGCCTCCATGAAAGAGAAACTGTTACTACTTGAGTGTGACAGGATCCAGAGTGGCATTAGAACACCGTTTATTTTTCATCTTTGAGGGGAAAATTAGCTTGTCATCTTGCCTAATTT